>NC_041378.1:263166-280666 GCF_900634415.1 Cottoperca gobio
TGTGTGGAGATAAAGCTCTGCAGGTGTTTATATCTCTGTGGAGATAAAGATCTGCAGGTGTTTATATCTCTGTGGAGATAAAGATCTGCAGGTGTTTATATCTCTGTGGAGATAAAGATCTGCAGGTGTTTATATCTCTGTGTGGAGATAAAGATCTGCAGGTGTTTATATCTCTGTGGAGATAAAGATCTGCAGGTGTTTATATCTCTGTGGAGATAAAGCTCTGCAGGTGTTTATATCTCTGTGGAGATAAAGATCTGCAGGTGTTTATATCTCTGTGGAGATAAAGATCTGCAGGTGTTTATATCTCTGTGTGGAGATAAAGCTCTGCAGGTGTTTATATCTCTGTGGAGATAAAGATCTGCAGGTGTTTATATCTCTGTGGAGATAAAGATCTGCAGGTGTTTATATCTCTGTGGAGATAAAGATCTGCAGGTGTTTATATCTCTGTGGAGATAAAGATCTGCAGGTGTTTATATCTCTGTGGAGATAAAGCTCTGCAGGTGTTTATATCTCTGTGGAGATAAAGCTCTGCAGGTGTTTATATCTCTGTGGAGATAAAGATCTGCAGGTGTTTATATCTCTGAGGAGATAAAGCTCTGCAGGTGTTTATATCTCTGTGTGGAGATAAAGATCTGCAGGTGTTTATATCTCTGTGGAGATAAAGATCTGCAGGTGTTTATATCTCTGTGGAGATAAAGATCTGCAGGTGTTTATATCTCTGAGGAGATAAAGCTCTGCAGGTGTTTATATCTCTGTGTGGAGATAAAGATCTGCAGGTGTTTATATCTCTGTGGAGATAAAGCTCTGCAGGTGTTTATATCTCTGTGGAGATAAAGATCTGCAGGTGTTTATATCTCTGTGGAGATAAAGCTCTGCAGGTGTTTATATCTCTGTGTGGAGATAAAGATCTGCAGGTGTTTATATCTCTGTGGAGATAAAGCTCTGCAGGTGTTTATATCTCTGTGTGGAGATAAAGATCTGCAGGTGTTTATATCTCTGTGGAGATAAAGATCTGCAGGTGTTTATATCTCTGTGGAGATAAAGCTCTGCAGGTGTTTATATCTCTGTGGAGATAAAGATCTGCAGGTGTTTATATCTCTGTGGAGATAAAGCTCTGCAGGTGTTTATATCTCTGTGGAGATAAAGCTCTGCAGGTTTTTATATCTCTGTGGAGATAAAGATCTGCAGGTGTTTATATCTCTGTGGAGATAAAGATCTGCAGGTGTTTATATCTGTGTGGAGATAAAGATCTGCAGGTGTTTATATCTGTGTGGAGATAAAGATCTGCAGGTGTTTATATCTCTGTGGAGATAAAGATCTGCAGGTGTTTATATCTCTGTGGAGATAAAGATCTGCAGGTGTTTATATCTCTGTGGAGATAAAGATCTGCAGGTGTTTATATCTCTGTGGAGATAAAGATCTGCAGGTGTTTATATCTCTGTGTGGATATAAAGCTCTGCAGGTGTTTATATCTCTGTGTGGAGATAAAGATCTGCAGGTGTTTATATCTCTGTATGGAGATAAAGATCTGCAGGTGTTTATATCTCTGTGTGGAGATAAAGATCTGCAGGTGTTTATATCTGTGTGTGGAGATAAAGATCTGCAGGTGTTTATATCTCTGTGTGGAGATAAAGCTCTGCAGGTGTTTATATCTCTGTGTGGAGATAAAGATCTGCAGGTGTTTATATCTCTGTATGGAGATAAAGATCTGCAGGTGTTTATATCTCTGTGTGGAGATAAAGATCTGCAGGTGTTTATATCTCTGTGAAGATAAAGATCTGCAGGTGTTTATATCTCTGTGTGGAGATAAAGCTCTGCAGGTGTTTATATCTCTGTGAAGATAAAGATCTGCAGGTGTTTATATCTCTGTGTGGAGATAAAGCTCTGCAGGTGTTTATATCTCTGTATGGAGATAAAGATCTGCAGGTGTTTATATCTCTGTGTGGAGATAAAGCTCTGCAGGTGTTTATATCTCTGTGTGGAGATAAAGATCTGCAGGTGTTTATATCTCTGTATGGAGATAAAGATCTGCAGGTGTTTATATCTCTGTGTGGAGATAAAGATCTGCAGGTGTTTATATCTCTGTGTGGAGATAAAGCTCTGCAGGTGTTTATATCTCTGTATGGAGATAAAGATCTGCAGGTGTTTATATCTCTGTGTGGAGATAAAGATCTGCATGAGATTAAATCAGAACTTTATTGATTCTCCATAATCGTGTTACAGCAGCTCAGAAGAAACAAGACGTACAAAATATTATACAAATGAAACAAGATAAGAAAAAGACACAAATACAAATAATAACGTAGAAATCACAATTACATAACTACACACACACACACACACACACACACACACACACACACACACACATATATAACTACACACACACACATAACTACACACACACACACACACACACATAACTACACACACACATAGCTACACACACACACACACACATAACTACACACACACACACACACACACACACACACACATAGCTACACACACACATAGCTACACACACACACACAGACACATAGCTACACACACACACACACACACATAGCTACACACACACACACACACATAGCTACACACACACAGACACATAGCTACACACACACACATAGCTACACACACACACACATACACACAGACACACACACATAGCTACACGCACACACACACACACACACACACACATAGCTACACACACACACACACACAGAGAGACACACACACACACACACACACACACACACACACACACACACCTTTTATCTAAAACAGATGTGATCCTTGATGGATAATTGTGTGTGTTTTATTTAACTTCATTTTGTTCTATCTTAAGTGAATTATCTTTATATCTTTATATAATCTTTCATTGTGAGACTCTGTTTTGTAAAGTGACAGATAAATGAACCCTGTTATCTGAAACTGTTTATCTCTAATTTATATATTATTATTATATATTATCTCTTTCATCTCTAATTGTATAAACTGAGCATTTATTTTGAAAAGTTAAGACGATAAAATCAGTTTAGAGAATAAGAGGTTATGGAATATAATAAAACAGAGCTCCAACAGTCCAGTCTGCAACATGTGGCCTTATATAAGGACTATTTTTTGACTGTCAGAAGTGGCCCCATTCCCATGCACACACACACACACACACACACACACTCCGTCTGAACCAGACAGGCGGTATTATCAGGAGAGGAGGACCAGCCCTGCTGCCGAGACTGCAGAAAACTTCCATCTCAAATTTGTGTCTGAGTGCACGTGGGCGGTTCCACCGTGTGTGTGTGTGTGTCCGTGTGTGTGTGTGTGTGTGCGTGTGTGTGTGCGTGCGTGCGTGCGTGCGTGTGTGTGTGTGGCTCCCAGGCTCCGTGGGAAAGCTCCGGCAGAGCAGGAGGAGGACGCACCGGTCACCAGTCCAGTCTGCAGCCGACACACGGGCCACCTGTCACGGACTACTTACCGGACACACACCGCTGGAAAAACAACTCCTGGAAGCTCCGCAGGAAATCTTGTTTTTGACACTGAATATTTCAGTTTAGAGAGCAAACACAGTTCGACAGGAAGGTTTGCACCATGTTCAACACTTTCCTCGTCTGCTGATGTCGGAAAGTTTTTTGTTTGCACATTTTTTTGGGAGGGATCATTAATATCATAATTATGCAGAAGGAAACTAACGTGAAACGTCTTCATCACCTCCTGGATTAAACAAACCGAACATCTAAACATCAGTGTTCCTTTATAAAAGTCTATATCAATACTTCACAGTAATTCCCTCCTATAGTGGTATCATTCCTTCATTTATTCTCTGAAACAAACCATCAGAATAAAGAAAGGTGTTTCTTTTATGTTCAGAGCGGAAGAAACTTTTGTTTTTAAACTTAAATAAAGCTCCAGACCTGCACGTCTCCTCCCGGGAGAGACGCACAGCGCTCCCCGCCGTCCATGCACCATGAAGCGGCCGTGTGAGGACAGCAGCTCGGAGGACAGTGACGTGGAGGAAACCATCGATGTGGGCAGTGAGAGCATTTCTCCAGGGTGAGCAGGAAACATACTTCTGTACTCATTATACTCTCCAGTTACAAGCTTCACTTGCTAATGCTTGAATCTAGCTAGAATAAATATATTAAATACAAGTTTAAATGCTAAAATATATGTTTAATTCCGCAGGTTTGTAATATTAATATCTTTTAAGTATCATTTGCAGCTTTTTTTATTGCATGTAAAAAATGTAAAATATCAAAATGATTTAATCTGGTTATTGTAAGATTTAAAGTAGAAATGTGTTGAACCCTGAAGCACAACATCTGCCTGCTTTATCACAAAGTATCACATTTAAATATACATTTAAATCATATGTTACTTAAGATCTGTATAAAGTACACAAGAGGCTAAAGTTACCAAATAGCTTTTAAAAAGATGTACATGTGTACTGCATGTAACTAAAACATATTACTGCTGTTATTATTAAATTAAATTAATTAAATTAAGGATAAAAAAACAGTTCATGAAGTAAAACCTGCCAAATACAGTTTGGACTTTTCCTTTAAAGAAATCCCAAAGTTCTCTGGAAATGAACATTTTATTGTGTTGGAGAGACTTCCGGTGTCTGTTCTGACTCCTGTTGTTCAGGTGTCACGAAGCAGAAGTTTTGCAAAACAAACACAAAGTGTCTGAAAGTGAAATTAAGTCAAACAAGGTCACCAGCCGGTCATGATGTGAGCTGACTCCACCCACCTGGCGCTGCAGGCTGAACAAAACAAACGTCCCGTCTGAATGAGTTGTGATGCTTTTAGTATTTAAAGGAAACAAACTGTATCTTTAATATGTCACCATGCCTACATTTCCCACAATCCTGTTCAGCAACCTCCAAAAGAAACAGATGCAGGTTGAAAGCCGTGGTGACAGAAATATTAAAAATGACGCTCTGCATTCAAAATAATAATTACAAAGATATTAAATATTAAAAGATGTTTTCAACAGAGAAAAGTGTTTCATTTTCTTCTTCTCTTAGTGTAATAACGGCTCATTTTGTCCACTGCTTGGGTTCAGAAGTTCCTCAGAGAAGAAGAGAATATTTAATGCCACATTTCATCTTTGCAAAACGTCATATTTAAATGTTAAAAAGCCGACACTGAGACATTTACTGCTGATGGAGGAAGAAACTTTACGTCAAATTAGGAATATCTTTTTAAAATTCTGTATTTAAAATGTTCAAAACGACAATAGTTAAAGTATAAAGAGTAAAAGTACTCGTGTTGCAGAATGGCTCCTTTCACAGTTATATTATTATAGAATATATGTTGCATTTAGATATTTCTCCATGTGAAGCTCATTTGAGATACTTTGTATCCTTCTGGGTAGATTATCAGTGCGGCATCATAAACGTCTCATATGATGTTTATGCACAAAGTAAAGTGTCAAATAAATGCAGTAAAAAGTGCAAACTTCCTCTGAAGTATAAAGTAGCAGAACATGCAAATACTCAATTTAAATTAAAGTACAAATACCTCATAATTCCATCGCTGCTGCTGGGAAACTTTACTACAGCAGCTAGGAACATCTGGATGTGACGTCTGGAATAATAAATAAAACACTTAACAGATGTTTGTCCTTTACAGATGTTTGTCCTTTACAGATGTTTGTCTTTACAGATGTTTGTCCTTTACAGATGTTTGTCCTTTACAGATGTGTGTCCTTTACAGATGTGTGTCCTTTACAGATGTGTGTCCTTTACAGATGTGTGTCCTTTACAGATGTGTGTCCTTTACATATGTTTGTCCTTTACAGATGTGTGTCCTTAACAGATGTGTGTCCTTTACAGATGTTTGTCCTTTACAGATGTTTGTCCTTTACAGATGTGTGTCCTTTACAGATGTTTGTCCTTTACAGATGTGTGTCCTTAACAGATGTGTGTCCTTTACAGATGTTTGTCCTTTACAGATGTTTGTCCTTTACAGATGTGTGTCCTTTACAGATGTGTGTCCTTAACAGATGTGTGTCCTTAACAGATGTTTGTCCTTTACAGATGTGTGTCCTTTACAGATGTTTGTCCTTTACAGATGTGTGTCCTTAACAGATGTTTGTCCTTTACAGATGTGTGTCCTTTACAGATGTTTGTCCTTTACAGATGTGTGTCCTTTACAGATGTGTGTCCTTTACATATGTTTGTCCTTTACAGCTGTGTGTCCTTAACAGATGTTTGTCCTTTACAGATGTTTGTCCTTTACAGATGTTTGTCGTTGTTTATCGTTGTATGTCCTTTACAGCTGTTTGTCCTTTACAGATGTGTGTCCTTTCATATGTTTGTCCTTTACAGATGTGTGTCCTTTACAGCTGTTTGTCCTTTACAGATGTTTGTCCTTTACAGATGTGTGTCCTTTACATATGTTTGTCCTTTACATATGTTTCTCCTTCACAGATGTTGGTCCTTTACATATGTTTGTCCTTTACAGATGTTTGTCCTTTACAGATGTTTGTCCTTTACAGATGTTGGTCCTTTACATATGTTTGTCCTTTACAGATGTTTGTCCTTTACAGATGTTTGTCCTTTACATATGTTTGTCCTTTACATATGTTTCTCCTTCACAGATGTTGGTCCTTTACATATGTTTGTCCTTTACAGATGTTTGTCCTTTACAGATGTTTGTCCTTTACAGATGTTTGTCCTTTACAGATGTGTGTCCTTTACATATGTTTGTCCTTTACATATGTTTCTCCTTCACAGATGTTTGTCCTTCACAGATGTTGGTCCTTTACATATGTTTGTCCTTTACAGATGTTTGTCCTTTACAGATGTTTGTCCTTTACAGATGTTTGTCCTTTACAGATGTGTGTCCTTTACAGATGTTTGTCCTTTACAGATGTTTGTCCTTCACAGATGTTGGTCCTTTACATATGTTTGTCCTTTACAGATGTTTGTCCTTTACATATGTTTGTCCTTTACAGATGTTTGTCCTTTACAGATGTTTGTCCTTTACAGCTGTTTGTCCTTTACAGATGTTTGTCCTTTACAGATGTTTGTCCTTTACATATGTTTGTCCTTTACATATGTTTCTCCTTCACAGATGTTTGTCCTTTACAGATGTTTGTCCTTTACATATGTTTGTCCTTTACAGATGTGTGTCCTTTACAGATGTGTGTCCTTTACATATGTTTCTCCTTCACAGATGTTGGTCCTTTACATATGTTTGTCCTTTACAGATGTTTGTCGTTGTATGTCCTTTACAGCTGTTTGTCCTTTACAGATGTGTGTCCTTTACACATGTTTCTCCTTCACAGATGTTTGTCCTTTACACATGTTTCTCCTTCACAGATGTTTGTCCTTTTCAGATGTTTCCTGTGTGAGACATCTGTCCAGCATCATCTGTTGTCACTTTTAACACTGGAAATTAAACCGAACTCCACTTTTCTTTTGGATTAAAGTCTCAGATTAATAAATAAATATTATATATGTGGTTATTTCAGAGCATTGATTGAATTATTATTTGATTTTCAGGCACATGAAGGCGTCTTTAATGAGATGCGGATCACCGACCGCGACCACGCAAGTGACTGCGAGGAAAAAACGCAGAGGGGTAAAGTTATTATTTGTATTAATAAAGCAGCTTCAGCTCTGATATGAAGGATTCACCGCTCAGAGACAGTTTGAGATTTTTCATCGTCTTCTTTTATTCGTCAGATTATCGAGAAGCGACGCAGAGACAGAATCAACAACAGTCTGTCGGAGTTACGGAGGCTCGTCCCCACCGCCTTCGAGAAGCAGGTGAGTTAGTTTAATCAGGGTTCAACAAACAAACAACAAACAAACAACAAACAAACAACAAACAAACAACAAACAAACAAACCAAAGGGTGCCAACAGGCGTTATCGGGGTTATGTCATCATATTGCAAAAAAAAAAACTATAAACAAAATAATAATCAGTTTGAAAACATTTTCAATTAGCTTTTAATCAAACCGTCAAAAATGTCTTGATTACATTTTTGATTACATCATAAAAAACAATATTAATATTTGTTAATAAAACAATATTTGTGGAAATATTAATGAATATTATTAATTATTATATTATAATTATTTGGGTTTAGTGGTTTGTATGTAATTAGTTCACTCAAAGTTTGCTCTGATTTCATAAAAATAAATTATTTTTTAAACTTCTTTATCTTCGTATGAACCAAACTGAGTATTTCCAGGAAGTGAGAACGTGTCTGCTGCTGTGCACGATGTGCAGAGTTTATATTAAAGGATGTTTCCTCAGTTGGGTTCGAGCTGCTGAAGCTGATTAGATGAATACTCGGCTGTAACTTCTGCTCTGTTTTCAACAGGGTTCAGCTAAACTGGAGAAGGCAGAGATTCTTCAGATGACTGTGGACCATCTGAAGGTGCTGCAGGCGACCGGAGGGAAAGGTAAAAATTCATCTTTCATTTACACGCTTCGCACATCCTTCAGGAGAGTTTGTAGCTCGTTAACTACGGCGAAGATCTTAAGTTCTCAGAGAAACAAGCTGACAAACGTTAGCGGCAGCCGAACAGCGTGCAGGAGAAACTCTGATGTTTAACCTTTGAATCAGAGAGAAGAACTCCCATGATGCACCTCTGCTGCACCACCACACCAAACTCCCATGATGCACCTCTGCTGCACCACCACACCAAACTCCCATGATGCACCTCTGCTGCACCACCACACCAAACTCCCATGATGCACTGCTGCTGCACCACCACACCAAACTCCCACGATGCACCGCTGCTGCACCACCAAACCAAACTCCCATGATGCACCTCTGCTGCACCAAACTCTTTTGTTATTGTGTGTTTAGAGCTTCATCTGATGTTTGAAGAACGTGCAGGTCGCTGGTCAGTCGACTTTCTGCTGCGTTCAAGTGCAACTTTTAACAGAAGACATGAGGCGACACGTCAGACCATTTCTGTCAGCGCTCGTTCTTTGAAGTCTCTTTGGTGTGTGTGTGTGTGTGTGTGTGTGTGTGTGTGTGTGTGTGTGTGTATGTATGTGACAGAGGGAGGTGGTGTGTCCATGGGAAAGCGCTGCAGGGATAAAAGCACCACTTGACCCTGAGCAGCGCTGTTTGCTTTCATTAAGCCAGCGGGAGGGGGGCTGATGTGTGAGGGGGGCAGACGTGTGAGGAGGGGGGGGCGAGAGGGGCCGAGGTCAGTGTTGGCTGCGTTCACAGGCCGTCTCTCCGCAGCGTTTGTTTGGGTTTACCAGCAGCGTGTAAAGTCCGACAGACCAAACATCAGCTGAGCAGAGAGTCATGTGGTGCGTTTGTTTTCAGGATCTCAACACAATACAGTGTTGCTAATGTTTAGAGCAGGTGAAATAATCCAGCAATACCTCGTTAAACATTCTTAAAATGACCTTCACTCCTTCCAGACTTCATCAGAATATTCCTTGATTATAAAGTTTAACTGTTGGACACAAGACGTTAAAGTTCAATACTGGACCGTGATCGGCTCCAAACGAGTCACAAAATACTTTCATATTAACGTGTGTGTGAAATGTAAAAGACGCTCATAGTAACAAACCCGCAGAGTTAGCTCTACGCGAAGTTTTGCTTTTTGCATTTGATTTCACGCCACACTAATATTAGAGGCTCAGAGCAAGCGCTCCGGAAGTCGGGTGTCGTACGATAAAGAGCGAGACAGTAAAGGAGTTTCACGTTGACTACTTACGTAAATTAAGCTACGTAACAAACATACTTTTATTAAACCTAAAAATAACCAAGTAGTTTCGTTTGAATTCACGACGTTAACACGTGTTTAAAAGTGCGAGCGTGCGTCCCCGTGATGGTGTACGTTGATTACTTCACTTACGTACGTAGCTTGACTAAACAAACCTTCGGGATGAGAACGGAAAGTTATATGAAATACAAAAAGCTTAAAATGCGTAGACATGACACGCGAAACTTTACGAAGCTTTTTAGCGTCTTTCAGCTTGTTGTTTTGGTTTTCAGTCGGTGACAGATGTTTCATATTATATTCAATGTGCAGAACAGCTGATCGACTGCAGTTACACAAACAATAACTGCAGGAAGTTTGTGTACAAAGAGAGATTTGGATGAATTCTGAGCAGATTGTTTCCTGTTAGTATCGCAGCTTGTGTTCAGGTCTCACGCCGCCGCCGGCGAGCCCTTGTGGTGGTCCCGCCCCCGGGGGAACACGTGATATAACACGCAGTATTTGATGTCCCACTCTCTGTGTCTGCAGGTTATTTCGACGCCCACGCTCTGGCTCTGGACTTCCTGTCTCTGGGTTTCAGGGAGTGCGTGACGGAGGTTTCCCGCTACCTGAGCGCCGCGGAGGGCCTGGACTCCAGCGACCCTCTGCGCTCCCGCCTGCTCTCCCACCTCGCCTCCTGCTCCTCGCAGCGTGACGCCGCCGCCATCACCGTGACCTCCCATTCGTCACATCTCCACCACCACCAGCAGCCTCACCCTCTACCTCACCCCTTCCACCCACACCACTGGGCGGCGGCAGCCTTTCGGCCTCTGCCGGCCACCGCGCCGCCGTACGGACTGAGTCTGTCTGTTTCTACAGATGCTGGAGGAGGTGGAGCCCCCCAGAGGCTGGCGGAGTTGTCACAACGCAGCGTGGCCTCCTCCTTCTCCTGCCACGCAGACTCCTCCTCCTCTCCTTCCTCCTCCTCCTCTTCTTCGTCTCTCATGCTCCCCTGCACCCCCACTCACCTGCACTCCCTCTCACTCTCGGCGTCATTTCCCATCACCCTCCACAGGGGTTTCCCCATCCTCCCTCCCTCCTCCTTCACCTCCGCCACCACCAGTCCTCCCATCTCCTCCTCCTCCTCCTCTTCCTCCCAGACTCCTCACAGCAGCAGTAAACCCTACAGACCGTGGGGAACTGAGGTCGGAGCTTTCTGACGCTTTTAACAGCCTGGAAAACACTTTTTTTCACCAGTGAACAAACTTATAAACCAAGTTTTTAGCGACGCAAACTAGTTCTGCTAACATGTGACGTGTTTCTTTACTGATTTCACACATTCACCACGAAAACCTTTTTCATTTGTTGCCTTTTCTTCTTTCTGTCCAGATTTACTGAACAGTTTTAACATGTTTTAAAAGTTCAGCTGAAGTTTTGTTCCCGGATTCTTCTTTAAGCAAAGCTTAAATCCATGTCCACATCAAAATGAGCAGATTTATTATTGTTTAACCTTCATAACCTGGTGATATTCTGCATTCTTCTTAATGTCAACGAATCCCATGAAAGACCAAAAACAATACTGACAGCCGGATGTCTTCGTCCTCTTATTGTCCCAAAACTGTAAAAACTCATCACTGCTGCACTGACGTGTTCCCTCATCCCCATGAACACACACTGTCGTTTATTTAGACTCAATCACACACACACACACACACACACACACACACACACACACACACACACACACACACACACACACACACACACACGCACACACACACACACACACACACACACACACCGTCCTGCTGCATCAAATACAGCATGTGTGGATTCATCCGCCGCTGAAAGTAGTCCCCAACACCTGAGCTCAAGCAGCAGCAAACAGGATGAACTTCTTGGTTCCTCTGTACGTCTGCAGAAACACTTCCAATGTTAGAAAACTAACAATGACCGTTGTGGTTTCTGCCGCATTGTATGATGGGATATGTATGCCGTGTTTGCATACTTCAATATTTTACCGTAAATAGTAAGCAATTATCTTACTTTTGGTTATAGACGAAGGTTTCAGACTAAAAGAAATGGAACTTCGGACGCAACCCAAATATTTACGTCTTCAGTAGGAACCAATGGGCTGCGAGCTGAGAACCACAGACAGGAAGTCAGAATGTGTTGAGCGTCGGACACTTTTGAGTCTTTTCACGGGATTTTTTCACGATAACAAAAGTTTTACATCAGAGTCAAACCTTCAAACCTTCAGACCTTCAGACTTTCAGACTTTCAGACCTTTAGACCTTCAGACCTTTAGACCTTCAGACCTTTAGACCTTTAGACCTTTAGACCTACAGACCTTCAGACCTTCAGACCTTTAGACCTTCAGACCTTTAGACCTTTAGACCTTCAGACCTTTAGACCTTCAGATATTCAAACCTTCAAACCTTCAGACCTTTAGACCTTCAGATATTCAAACCTTCAAACCTTCAGACCTTTAGACCTTCAGACCTTTAGACCTTTAGACCTACAGACCTTCAGACCTTCAGACCTTTAGACCTTCAGACCTTTAGACCTTTAGACCTTCAGACCTTTAGACCTTCAGATATTCAAACCTTCAAACCTTCAGACCTTTAGACCTTCAGATATTCAAACCTTCAGACCTTTAGACCTTCAGATATTCAAACCTTCAGACCTTCAGACAAAAGCCGATGAACCAAAGTTCACCTCTGAGATAATCCGATGTTATATTTGAATTGTTCCAGTCCCGCCTCAGACAGCTGTTCGTTCTCTCTGGTGCAGGCTGGGATGAAGATTAACACAATAACATGACTTTGATTGTAATGTACTTCAGTAACTGTGTGTCTACTTTCTCCCTGTGTGCCTTTCTACAAATAAAGATGGCGTAACAACACCGCTGCTGTCATGGAAGGTGCAGCTGTTCTGGTCTTTTTCCAGGATAAACTTCACGTTTGTGTTTATATGTAGAGATCTGCGATACCTAATGTACGAGATGAAAGTACAAAACCACGACGTTTGTACGTCTTATCTCCTTAAAGGAATAGTTCAGCACGATAGAAGACGGTCCTTTAAGCTGCTCCTGAGCGAGGCCTTCGCCGCGTCATGTAACTGTAGATGTTCAAACTTCTATTTAGTTACTTATTATGCTCCAATGCTCCCACTCCTCCTTTCACCCTCCTGCTCACGGAGGAGCAGCTCCCCCTCCTTCTCCTCTTCCCCTCCCTCCTCCTTCGCCACCTGTCTCCTCCTCCTTAGGTATGCTCCCCCCCCTTCTCCCCATCCTTCTCTCCTCCTTTTCTCCTAGTTCCTCCTCCGACCTCGTCTCCCCCTCCTTCTCATCTATCCCCCTCCTTCCTCCCCTCCTGCTCCCCCCTTCTCCCCCTCCTTCTCCCTGCTCCCCCCTCCTTCTCCTCTCGTCTCCCCTTCTCCTCCTTCGCCCCCTCTTCTTCTTCTCCTCTTCTCCTTCGCATTCTTCTCCTTGTCCTCTCCCCCGCCGATCTCCCCTGCCTTCTCTCCCCTCTCTCCCCCTCCATCCCTCCGTTCTCCTTCTCCCCCTCCGTCATCTCCTCCCCCTTTCTCTCTTCTCCCCCCCTTGCTCCCCCTCCTTTCTCCTTCTTCTCCCTCTCCCCCTCCTCCTTCTCCCCCTCCTTCTCCTCCTTCTCCCCCTTCTTCTTTCCTGTTCTCCGTCTCTCCTTCTTCTTCTTCTTCTCCTCCTCCTTCATCCCCCGTCTCCCCTCCTTCTCCTCCTCCTCCTTCTTCTCCTCCTTTCTTCTTCTTCCTTCTCTCCTCCTTCAATCCCTCCTCCTTCTCCCCTCCTTCTCCCCTCCTTCTCATCTCCCTCTCCTTTCTTCCTCCTCGCTCCCCCTTCTCCCCCTTCTCCCCCTACGTCTCCTCCCGCCTCTTTCTTCTCTCTTCGCCTCCTTCTCCTCCTCCTTCTCGCTCTTCTTCGTCTCTCCTTTCTTTCGTCTCTCTCTTCTCCGCTTCTTCTCTCCTCCTTCCTCCTCTTCCTTTCCTCTCTTCTCCTCTTCTCCCCGTGTCTCTCCTTTCCTCTCTTCCTCCCCCCCCTCCTTCTCCTGCCTTCTTCTCTTCTTCTCCGCCTCCTTCTCGCCCCTCCTCGCTTCTCCCTTTCTTCTCTTCTCCCCCTCCTCCCCTCCTTCTTCTCCTTCATCTCCTGCCCCCCTCCTCTTCCTTCTCCTCTTCGCCCCCTCCTTCCCCTTGCTCCTCCTCCCCCTTCTTCCCTCTCCCCCCTCCTCCTTTCCTCTCTCCTCCTCCTCTCCTCCTCTCCTTCTCCTCCTCCCTCCTTCTTCTCTCCGCTCCTCCCCTCCTTCTCTCTCCTTCCTCCTCCTCCTTCTTCTCTTCTTCTCCTCTCTCCTCGCTTCTCCTTTCTTCTTCTCTCTCTCTCCTCCTCTCTTCTTCTTCTCCTTCCTCCTTCTTCTCCTTCTTCTCCTCCTCCTCTCTCCTTCTTCTTCTCCTCCTTCTCCTCACCTCATTGTTTCTTCTTCTCCTTCTCCTCCTCCTTTCTCTCTTCTCCTCCTCTCATCCTCCTCCTCCTCCTCCTCTCCTCCTCTCCCCTCCTCCTTCTCTTCTCTTCTCCTCCTCTCCTTCCTCCTCCTCCTCCTCCTCCCTCCCTCCTCCTCTCTCTCCTCCTCCTCCTCCTCCTCCAAGTAAGACAGAAAAGAATAGCATAAGGATAAATCTGCTTTCACTACGACCCAGGAGTCCTGGTCAGACGTGTTACCTGTACAGTTTATCTCATGTCCGCTCTGCAGAATATACAGGCTATATATAATTCAGGCTCTCATGAGGCAACGAAGCCTTCAGGACGTTAAAGACAGCCTGGGAGTTGTTTTAAAGAAAGGAACTGAAGAAGGACTGATGGCACCACATCAACACCTGCGAGCGCAACGGAGAGCGTCACACTTAGAGACTCACCTGTCCGCTAAGAGAAGAACCTTTGACCGCTGGTGAAGACTGATCCCCAGAGACACCAGCTCAGCTCCCACTGATCCAGCTGATGCTCAGCTTATTATGCACTTTATATTTGTTTTCATGCCGCTCGTATCGTTTTATTCTGTCATATTTAATATTCTATTAATAAAGTGTTAGATATAAAATCTGTTGCAGACGACGATCAACAACAGACAGGAAGTCTAATGCTTCCAATCACTAAAGAAAAACAATATGTTTCATACACCAGAAAACAAACATGTGCGATATGGAATGTAACATTTAGGGAGAGGAGCTCATCAGAGGTGAGGGGGGGTGAGGGGGGGCAGTGAAATGTAAAGCTTTAAGATCTGAAGCAGATCGTTACCTGAGCTTCTTCGGCTGCCGTCTGATGAAAGCATCGTCCTCAACATCTGCAAGCGTCACAGTCGTTCTCTGGAGAAGAGAAGAATCCATCGTGTTCCCAAAACTGAAGAGACGAGGTGGAGTCTGAAGGTGAACACTAAGTGTGTGTGTGTGTGTGTGTGTGTGTGTGTGTGTGTGTGTGTGTGTCAGCTACCATCGTCCTCGTAGAAGTTGAACGCCGACTTGTGAGTGAACGGCGTGGAGACAAACTGAGCCAGCATGGCGAAGTCTGTGGTGCTGTTGGGACACGCATCCAGCGAGTTGAGGGAGTTGAGGGAGTTGTAGCGAGCGCCCCACATGGTGCTCTCGTCGGGCATCAGGTCCACGGGAGTGTCCTGCTCCACAAACACACGTTTAGAACATTATTAAAGTCATTAATACTCCACATGCTGCAGACGCAGCTTTTAGAAATGAACAGAGAGCGCGTGACTGACAGGCTTCACATTTTCCCGTCAACGTTAAAAACAATCAGTGAATGATGGAAGGTCATTTAAAGCGCCGTCTGGACTCACGTTGGGTTTGTTGGGCACAGGGAGTTCAGCCAGAGCTCTGATTGGTTTAGATTTCTCCACCGCAGCGGGAGCAGCAGCTCTGAGAACAGACAAACAAACATTAGTCATACAAACTCACAGAAAAGCACAATATAAGTCATAACTTTGGACTTGAGGAAGTGCAGATTGTGTTTACCGGCCGTTTTCTTTGTCCGTGTCGTCCTGGAAGACGGTGAACGGGGCTGTGGTGGGGGGGTGGCTGAAAGAGGACACGCCTCCTTCGGAAGGCAAAGAAAGAATCATTTTGTTAAAAACTTAAAAAGAAAGCATTTCAGAATTGAATTATATTATATTATATATATATATATATTATATTATATATATCTATATTATATATATCTATTATATCTCTATCTCTCTATATCTATATCTATCTCTATATATCTCTCTCTATCTCTTATCTATCTCTCTCTATCTCTCTCATCCTCTTCTCTCTCTCTCTCCTCTCTCTTCTCTCTCTCCCTCTCTTCTCTCTCTCTTCTCATCTCTCATCATCTCTTCCTCTTCTCTCTCCTCTTCTCTCTCTCCCTCTCTTCTCTCTCTCTCTCTCTTCTCTCTCTTCTCTCTCTCTCCCTTCTCTCTCTCTCTCTTCTCTCTCTCTCTCTCTCTCTCTCTGCTCTCTCTCTCTCTCTCTCTCTCCTCTCTCTCTCTCTCTCCTCTCCTCTCATCTATTCCGCCCTTTCCCCCCTCTTCTCCGTCCTACTTTGCCTGGCCCTTTGACTGCACTTAATGAATCAGCGTCTGCTGTATTTTATTCATAATACCTTCGACTGCAGTCTCTCTAAACAGCAGGATGACGTATTATTCGAACAAACTAAAGTTCATTTGAGACATTCTGAAGAAAGGGATCTTGTTTACCGTTGTGTTGTCGGCAGGATGGAACTCGAGGTGTGGGGAACGGGTCCTCCAGGAGAGTCGGGGCTGGAACATGTCCATGATCACATCTGGAATAAATGTTATTCACTGTAAGAACAGCAGACTTTAGTGCAGGGTACACTTGGAATACATTTTTATCCAAGGATGCATGAAAGTTTCTGCATACGAGTGAAATCATTATGGTGATGGAGAGGAGATACAACCCAGTGGACACGATGACAACAGCTGTTATGTCACACAACAGCTGTTATTGTCAACACAACAGCTGTTATTGTTATTGTCAACACAACAGCTGTTATTGTCAACACAACAGCTGTTATTGTTATTGTCAACACAACAGCTGTTATTGTCAACACAACAGCTGTTATTGTCAACACAACAGCTGTTATTGTTATTGTCAACACAACAGCTGTTATTGTCAACACAACAGCTGTTATTGTTATTGTCAACACAACAGCTGTTATTGTCAACACAACAGCTGTATTGTCAACACAACAGCTGTTATTGTTATTGTCACACAACAGCTGTTATTGTCAACACAACAGCTGTTATTGTCAACACAACAGCTGTTATTGTCAACACAACAGCTCAACTAACCTTCACATAGCTCACATATTTACTTCTTTGTTTCATTAAACTCTGCAGTCGACTCTCGTCAATGCTTTTCTTGCCGTCACTGTAATGTTTCCAGATTTCTCACATTGATTTGATCTTCTACTGGTGCGTATGTGTGACAGCGGGTGAAATCTACTTTGCTTTGTCACGTGTTCTTCGCGGAGAACAACATCTTCGTCTTCGCTCCAGTTTGGCTTCATGCATCATCTTTAAAAAGGTCCATTCTGCAGAACACTAATGCTGTACGGTCACATTAAAGGACGACGGTCGCTGAAGTGCACGTGTTGCATTACGACAGTCACTACCATGGAAGCCTCGTGTTAGAATAACACTAAAGTACTTCATGTAACGCTGCTAAATGAACCTCTGGGTTATTTACACTCACATGCACTTTGT
>NC_041378.1:285666-370666 GCF_900634415.1 Cottoperca gobio
CAAGTAAATGTTATAAGTAAAACTAAGTCATGCACTTAAATGTTTACTTAAAAGTACAAAAGCATCAAAATATACCGTACCAAAAGCACATTTTTGAATAATATATATATAATAATGTAAACATTATTGGATTATGTTTATTGATGCATCATTGTCTACATCATCATATTGCAATTGGGTAAAAAGGGGGTCATTTTTGTAATATTTGATTTATAAATGACTTTATATACTACTTGTGCAGATCCCCAGGGATCAATAAACCCTTATTGATCTAATATTATCATTTATTTGCTGATATTTTTGAATGATTAATCTGAATCTGGAAAGTAACTTATTAAATAAATGTAGTGGGGTACAAGTATACTATTTGCCTCTGAATTGTCGTGGAGTATAAGTATATAGTATTCCCATAAATAACGGTTCATACATTAAAACACTCGCTAGCTAATGCTAACTAGGTCAGATTACTCACTTGTCCCATGGATCCAGCGGGTCATCTCCTGTATATGAGCTCAAACTGCTTTCAAAGCACCTAAACAGTGAATGTACACACAATTAAAGAAAGGCAGCAAAACATTAATTTCATTTATAAATTGGTTAAATTCAGCCATAGGCCTAAAGTTAACAACTAACATGAAGCTAACAGCGGGGAACGTTACAGTTCACGTAGATAATGCAGACTTACTGTAAACAGGAGGCAATATCCATTTCGCATTCAGTTTAAACAACAAGCCCTTTAAAATCTCAGTATATGGAGGTTGTTTCCGACCAATCTATCTGATTAATTTTTTGTTTTTGCTTTACAAATCACTAATAACTTGCATCGTTAGGTTTGTTTCTCTGCTCAACCTAACGAACTAACCTAACTGTTCCTACCACATTTCAAATTTCGCGCTCAGCCAATAGCAACGCGAGCATTCCACGGCGCATCGGTAAGCCACGCCCCACTGTATGACGATGTTCCGGGGTAAACATTTACAAAATAAAAGAGAGAAAAAATAAATAAAGAGAGAGAAAAGGTATGGCACAATTATACTTAGGGTAAATTGACGGTATATTTTAGTTTAAAAAACTGACACAAACTATGAACCGTGGAATAATTAACCTTCTGCTGTAGAAATAATTCCTTATGTTTATTCGTACAAGGGTTCTAAATCCTGTTACTCTTTCCCCTCAGAGTGGTATTATATGAATTTAAGAACTTAACTAGAGGCTGTAAATGCACATTTCTCGCCAGTAAAAGAAGAAAATAAGACGAAACTTAGTTTTGTGAAGAAAAAAAAGGTTCCTGACAGTAACTCAAAATAATGTTTTATTATTGCAAAAATAATAACTTAGTATCATAAAATGATGAGAAACTTTGTCACAATAATGACTTACTTATCTCGAAATAATGACGTAGTATCTCAAAACCCGGAGTGCGGGTGGTCTGGAGGAAGCCCCTGTCCTGGGGATCTTTAACTCACACCTCCGGCGGAGCTTTTCAGCCATCCCTGTGGAGGTTGGGGGCATTGAACCTGAGTGGGCGATGTTCAAAACCTCTATTGCTGAAGCTGCCGTGATGAGCTGTGGTCTCAAGGTCTTAGGTGCCTCAAGGGGCGGTAACCCTCGAACACCGTGGTGGACTCTGGTGGTCAGGGAAGCCGTCCGACTGAAGAAGGAGTCCTTCCGGGTTATGTTATCCGGGAGGACTCCGGAAACAGTTGCAGGGTATCGAAGGACTAGAAGGGCGGCAGCTTCTGCCGTGTCAGAGGCAAAGCAGCGGGTGTGGGAGAAGTTCGGAGAAGCTATGGAGAAGGACTTTTGGTCGGCACCAAGGTGCTTCTGGAAAACCATCCGGCACCTCGGGAGGGGGAAGCGAGGAACCATCCAAGCTGTGTACAGCAAGGGTGGGACCCTGCTGACTTCAACTGAGAAGGTTATCGGCCGCTGGAAGGAGCACTTTGAGGAACTCCTGAATCCGACTAACACGCCCTCTATGGTTGAGGCAGAGCTGGAAGCTGATGGGGGATCATCGTCAATTTCCCTGATGGAAGTCACTGAGGTAGTCAAACAACTCCACAGTGGCAAAGCCGCAGGGTTGATGAGATCCGTCCAGAAATGCTGAAGGCTTTGGGTGTTGAGGGGCTGTCTTGGTTGACACGCCTCGTCAACATTGCGTGGAAGTCTGGGACAGTGCCTAGGGGTTGGCAGACCGGGGTGGTGGTTCCCCTATTTAAAAAGGGGGACCAGAGAGTGTGTGCCAACTACAGGGGTATCACACTTCTCAGCCTCCCTGGTAAAGTCTACTCCAAGGTACTGGAAAGGAGGGTTCGGCTGGTAGTCGAACCTCTGATTGAAGAGGAACAATGCGGATTCCGTCCTGGTCGTGGAACAACAGACCAACTCTTTACTCTTGCAAGGATCCTGGAGGGGGCCTGGGAGTACGCCCATCCGGTCTACATGTGTTTTGTGGATCTGGAGAAGGCGTATGACCGGGTCCCCCGGGTGATACTGTGGGAGGTGCTGCGGGAGTATGGGGTGAGGGGGTCACTTTTGAGGGCCATCCAATCCCTGTACGCCCAAAGCGAGAGTTGTGTCCGGATACTCGGCAGTAAGTCGGACTCGTTTCCCGTGAATGTTGGCCTCCGCCAGGGCTGCGCTTTATCACCAATCCTGTTCGTGATTTTCATGGATAGGATATCGAGGCGTAGTCGTGGAGGAGAGGGGTTGCAGTTCGGTGACCTGAGGATCTCATCGCTGCTCTTTGCAGATGATGTGGTCCTTATGGCATCATCGGTCTGTGACCTTCAACAGTCACTGGATCGGTTCGCAGCCGAGTGTGCAGCGGTTGGGATGAGGATCAGCACCTCCAAATCTGAGGCCATGGCTCTCAGCAGGAAACCGGTGGATTGCCTACTCCGGGTAGGGAATGAGCCATTACCCCAAGTGAAGGAGTTCAAGTACCTTGGGGTCTTGTTCGCGAGTGAGGGGACAATGGAGCGAGAGATTGGCCGGAGAATCGGAGCAGCGGGGGCGGTATTACAGTCACTTTACCGCACCGTTGTGACAAAAAGAGAGCTGAGCCAGAAGGCAAAGCTCTCAATATACCGGTCGATCTTTGTTCCTACCCTCACCTATGGTCATGAAGGCTGGGTCATGACCGAAAGAACGAGATCACGGGTACAAGCGGCCGAAATGGGTTTTCTCAGACGGGTGGCTGGCGTCTCCCTTAGAGATAGGGTGAGAAGCTCAGCCATCCGTGAGAGACTCGGAGTAGAGCCGCTGCTCCTTTACGTTGAAAGGAGCCAGTTGAGGTGGTTCGGGCATCTAGTAAGGATGCCACCTGGGCGCCTCCCTACGGAGGTGTTCCAGGCACGTCCAGCTGGGAGGAGACCCCGGGGAAGACCCAGGACTCGGTGGAGAGATTATATCTCCTCACTGGGAACGCCTCAGGATCCCCCAGTCGGAGCTGGAGGATGTGGCCCGGAGAAGGGAAGATTGGGGTTCCTTACTGGAGCTGCTGCCCCGCGACCCGATCCGGATAGGCGGTAGATGATGGATGGATGGATGGATATCTCAAAATAATGAAAAACCTTCTCTTAATGATGACATAGTATCTCAAAATGATGAGAAACTTTGTCACAATAATAAATAATAATATTTTGAGAACGGCTTACATGACTTTGTTTTCATCGCATTGCCGGTCACGGGCTTCCATAACCGGATGTATGAAAACTGAGCAGCCCGTGAGAAGCAGCACAAGAAACCCTTTACATACAGGCAAGAAGCAGTGATCGCGACGTTACGTCGTCGCCATTTTGTTTCACCGGGAGTAAAGAAATCAACCTAAAAAGCATTGGGCGTGAATATTTACCTTTATTTGGAGCATCTTCAACACGGCGGATCCGCATCGTGCACCCAAGTTTAGATTTGCATGGTATGTAAACACCGAGCTGACCGGAACTCAATGTAAACACACTGTGTTTTGTTGTTGAGTTACCTGCCAGTGTCAGACACGGTAACTCGTTCAACATGGCTAGCCGGCATTTTGAAAAATGGGCCCGTTTTGATTGACGGCCGTTTAAATAGATGTTGTATGTATGGGTAATGTGCATTTAGTGCACAGGAAAAACAAATGCCTTTTAAAGGATTACGTTTTAAGATCTGATTTGTAACATTACCCTCATTCCGTTTGCGGCTTCACGCGTGCGGCGAAGACTGCGGCCTGTGATCCGCACGAGCCAGCGCTGCTAGCTGACACGAGCTAACAGAGGCGTGGTGGATGTTTGCAAACTAGCTGAATTTAACCGGAGATAATGTTTTTATTATCAGTTTATTTAGTATGTAGGGTAGTCTGACCTGTGTCCGCCTTTTTCAATGAGTGTCAGGCGTTACAATTACTCACACGCGCAAATGTTTCAGTTTCTTGCATGTCGCGAGCCCACACTACCGCGAACGTTACATCCCTGTTTACACTACTTTTCATTTTGCAATGAGTGTCTCCTACAAATGCATATTATTGTACATGTTTTCTCGCATCCATGTATTTTATCTTTGCACTATGCATGTCTTAGATTCTCATGATTCACTTGCATGATTGTTTTATTCTACATATTTAATGAGCATTGTTGGAGAGAGCCTGAGATCTAAGCTGTGCATCACCAACAACTGTTTCTCTAATCGTTGTGCACATGACAAAGTAGCCGCTCCAGTTTTGAAGTATGGCGCCAAACCGCCCACTTTAGTAGTTGGTAATCCTGCAATAACCTCTTGTGCACAGATGTCTGGAGACATGGCCACAGATCATGTAAATGGGAACGGGACGGAGGAACCAATGGACACTACAACAGAGGTGACCCGCTCCGAACACTTCCCAGCTTTACTGGAGGCTGGTCTACCTCAGAATGTTGCAGAGAAGCTGGATGAACTTTATGTAGCAGGTAAGCAGAAGTTGAGTGTGTGGGTGTGTCTCCTGGTGTTTCACATGTCAGGTGTGTTATTTATCTTTTCAACACTTCTGTGTTGTGTCTGCAGGGATGGAAGAAGTACTCAGACGCTTTACTTAGAAGGTAGAAATACCACAATGTAAAAGTCCTGCATCCAACAGTAGAAGTTCAAAAGTACTGGCCGCTAAACGTACTTTATTATGCATGATTTATTATTGGATTATAATGCATCCATGTGTTCGTCACTGCTGGAGCTCTTTATGTTCATGTAGCTTTACCTACATTAAAACATAATGTATTAGTGGATGTTTTGTATATAAAAAAAACTAAATCAATGAAATGCAGTGAAGTAGAAGCTACAATATTTACCTCCAAACTAAAGCAGAGTGCAGGTCCTTGAAGCACGAGGCGGCTGAAACTCTTATGTTTTGTATTGTCAAAATATCCAGAGAACGACGGACGCACAGTTTGTCTTCTTGTCATGTGTTGACACTAATGACAAAGATGTTGAATATCACCAGACTTCACCTTTAATATGCGTAAAACAAAGGTGAGCTGGGGCTGAAGCGGCGTTCCTTCATCATCAGTCTCTCTGTCGTGTAATAATAAGTGTAAATGAGCGCGTAGTTAAAAGTTGTTGGAGTAATTACAGAGCTGCAGGATGTCGGAGGGAGTTCGTTTGTATGCTCAATAATAAATGACCTCGTGTGCAAACCTCTTTGGATTAAATCACAAGTGATGAATGTGTAGTGATCACAAAAGTACCTTTGTTGCAAACTCTTAAGTATTGTCCCGCTGTTAAGCACAGAACTGGACTGAAAGAGTTTAAGGGTTCAGGACACGTGAGGAAGAATAGAGCAGCTGTGTGTCTGCAGCAGGTGAATCTGCTCGGAGCAGCAGCCACATGGACGTTCTCTGCGTCAGTGACGGTTACTTGAAACTAAAGTGTCAAATGGAAAAATGTTTTTGGCTCCGGTGCGTTACAGGATCCTGTAATGTAGTCTTAGCACCTCGGTGTCCTGAGGAGATTGATTGTATTGAAGCTTGGCCCTGGATTGGGCTGTAAAACAGGAGCGTACTGTAATAATGAGACTTTCTTTAGTTCTGCTACAGATCAATTATTATTCAGCGTCTCCTGCTTCATGTCTGCCGGGGCACTCGCCCTCTGGTTGTCAGTGCTGCCCTCTCCAGATGATCGGGTCTTTTTCTGCTTTGACGCCATATTTACAAGCTTGTTCTGTTGTGTTCCTCAGGCCTAGTCGCTCATAGTGACCTGGACGAAAGGGCGATTGAAGCTTTGAAAGAATTCAACGAGGACGGCGCGCTGCAAGTGCTGGTCCAGTTCAAAGAGAGCGATCTGTCACACGTGCAAGTAAGTTTAATCACCTGACAGACAAAGTGTTTTAGTCTGATCCACGTTTCTAACGCTTCTCTCGTGCAGAACAAAAGTGCCTTTCTCTGCGGGGTGATGAAGACGTACAGGCAGAGGGAGAAACAAGGGACCAAAGTATCAGATTCCACTAAAGGACCGGATGAGGCTAAAATCAAAGAACTCCTGGACAGAACCAACTACACGCTGGACGTAACAACAGGCCAGCGAAAGTACGGCGGGCCTCCGCCTGAGTCGGTGTACTCGGGGGCCCAACCCAATGTTGGAACAGAGGTACACGACGTGACAACATGTCAGCGAGGGTCCAAACAACTGGTTTCACTTTTAACTGGGAATAAATGCAAACAAGCTGTAAGGAATCTGAAGTTGTTACCAGGTCCGGTTGTTAAAACCTTCGTTAAGTTATTTGTCAGTTTTTAAGTGATCAGTGACGAAACGTTGACGAAGCCACTAGATTGAGTTAAAATCATGATGAATTGAATTACTGCGAGAACTTTCCCCTCAAGTCTATAAATGTGACGCGTGCATCTTTTTAAAATCTTTTTTTTATCCTCTCCAAGATATTTGTCGGGAAGATCCCCCGCGACTTGTTTGAAGACGAGCTGGTTCCTCTCTTTGAGAAGGCTGGACCTATCTGGGACCTGAGGCTAATGATGGACCCGCTGAGCGGCCTGAACAGGGGCTACGCCTTTGTCACATTCTGCACTAAAGAAGCGGCCCAGGAGGCGGTGAAGCTGGTGAGCTTATCAGGATGCACATCTTACGAATCCAGTCAGGCCGCTCGTTTTTGTTCAGCAGCCAAATAACTCGAGCGTGCAAAGATCCCCTGCACGCTCACTGACATGGAACTAGAAATGATCAACCAGAAAAGTACCAAATGTTCTCTGACGTACTCCTCAACATGTATGTGGTTGACGTGTTCTTCTGTTTCTCAGTGCAATAATCATGAGATTCGCCCCGGGAAGCACATCGGCGTGTGTATATCTGTCGCCAACAACAGGCTATTTGTTGGCTCCATTCCCAAGAGTAAAACAAAGGAGCAGATTGTGGAAGAGTTTTCTAAAGTTACAGGTAAAACATCTAATGTGGTGCTGAGTGAGTCAGTTGAACACTGATGTCTTGAAACTTCTTGATAAGTCGGCTAATGTGTGGTGTGTGTCGACCTGCAGAGGGCCTCAGTGACGTCATACTGTACCATCAACCCGACGACAAAAAGAAGAACCGAGGCTTCTGCTTCCTGGAGTACGAAGACCACAAAACGGCTGCTCAGGCTCGCCGCCGGCTAATGAGCGGCAAGGTGAAGGTTTGGGGAAATGTAGTGACGGTGGAATGGGCCGATCCCATCGAAGATCCCGACCCAGAGGTCATGGCCAAGGTGAGCGGCGACCTAAAAACCTGATTCTGCCTCGTGTAAGGGACTGACGTGACATTTGACCTTCTTTCCGTCTTTTATTTGCAGGTGAAGGTTTTATTTGTGAGAAATCTTGCCAATGGCGTCACAGAGGAGCTCCTGGAGACGTCCTTCAGTGAGTTTGGGAAACTGGAGCGAGTTAAGAAGCTGAAAGACTACGCCTTCATTCACTTTGAAGAGAGGGACGGCGCAGTGAAGGTATTGACTCTGAGTTCAACATTTGTAGTCGTTGAACCGAAAGGTTCTGCAGAAATGTTAACAGATGTTTGTGCTGCTGCTTCTCAGGCGCTGGAGGAGATGAACGGGAAGGAGATGGAGGGGGAGCCCATTGAGATAGTTTTTGCCAAACCACCAGATCAGAAAAGGAAGGAGCGCAAAGCTCAGAGACAAGCCGCCAAAACCGTAATGTAAGAAACGTGCAGTCATTCTCCTCGTCAGGTCTCCGCCGCTGCACGTGTTGAGGGGAGACGCAGCCACATCACGTTCATCAAGAGGGTTACAATGTGTCACGTGTTGTGCTCATCATGTCGTCTCCTCTCCTCAGGTACGATGATTATTACTATTACCCTCCTCCTTCCCACATGCCGCCTCCTGTCAGAGGCCGGGGCAGGGGCGGCAACCGGGGCGGCTATTCTAATTACCCCCCCGACTACTACGGTTACGAGGACTACTATGACTACTACGGCTACGACTATCACAACTACCGCGGCGGCTACGACGACCCCTACTACGGGTACGACGACTTCCAGGCCCCGAGCCGAGGACGGGGTGGCAACAGAGGCTCCCGGGGAGGATCCTCTCCGGCCAGGGGACGCGGTGGCGCCGGGGCACCCAGAGGACGAGCCAACTTCTCCCAGCGAGGCGGGCCCGGACCGGGACGCGGCGGGCGGGGAGCGAGAGGAGGCCTGCAGCCGAGAGGGCGAGGAGGGGTACGTGGTGCTCGGGGTGGCCGCGGTGGAAATGTAGGAGGAAAGCGCAAAGCTGACGGGTACAACCAGCCAGATTCCAAGCGTCGCCAGACCAATAATCAGAACTGGGGCTCTCAACCCATTGCTCAGCAACCGCTCCAAGGTGGTGATCATTCTGGTAACTATTCCGGTTACAAATCCGACAACCAGGAATTTTATCAGGATTCTTTTGGGCAGCAGTGGAAGTAAACCCGTAGCTTTAAAACACGTGTTTTATTGTTCTTTGTCTTTTTATGTAGAGACTTGATCTGATTGGCCCACAGTCCCGTACGGTTGCCTGCATTTTTTTCCTCCAAATTGGTGACATCTGGCAAGATATCTTTTTGTACATATTTTAATAATGCGCTTGGACTCGAACACGGTAGTCACGCTCACACTTGTTTCTGGCGAACTGGTGATTTTTCTCCTTTATTTTATTTTTTTTAAAGATTTTAAAAGATTTTCCATAAAAACTTTTAGATGCAGATATGTGCCGGAGCTTGTCTATAGCTTTATGTCTGTTTTTAGAGTTTCAATGTCACGTAGCTAACAGCAACAAAGCATATGTCTCCTCAACATGTATTTAAAACAAATGAAAATACAATTTGTATTGTCACAAAGTAATGCGTGTCTTGTTATTGAGAAGAAGAAACACGAGGACCGTCAGTCCTATTTCCTGGCTTTACATTTTGGCTTGTATTCTTTGCTGTTTGTCTGCTTTAATAAACATACACGCACACGTGTACAAAAACTTCAAATTGTGTTGCAAATTCATGTTTCGGCAAATTCTCTCTTCAAATTGCCTTCAAATTTTAAGGCTCGTTGTGGAAGAAATGGACTAAAGGTTGTTGGCCACATGCTCGTGTCACCTCGCATGCCTTCAAACCCCCCTCTTATAGTCGGCATCTCTCGAGTGCTCTGGTGACACGCTTCATCCTTATCAGTTCCTCATGTCCAAAGACATTGTTTCACAAATTGGTGTCCTAAATTCACTCAATGCAGTGTCAATAGTGAGCCCCCCCCACCCCACCAGTCTGTCAAACAAGTCACTCTTGTTACAAGTCGGGGGATTTAAAAGCACAATTTGATTTCTTCACGTCAAAGTGAAGCTTTTCCTCGTCCCAGAAGGCCTGGACACTAACCCTGCATGTCTGGAGGATTGATCTTGTGAGAGAACTGCCCTGCATGTCTCGCTTGTTTTTGTTCACTCTGCTTTTATAGATTTAATGGCTGCCCCTAACCCCCCCCCGCCCCGCTCCTCTTCTCTCTGCCTGTCTGAGTGTGTCTACGTTTCACTTGCTGCACCTCCAGACAAGTTAATTTATGATCCGATTGTCTGCTTGTCGTCCTCTTTCCGAGGCGTCGACGTGTGCATGTTGCAGTATTCATGTATGACTCGTGTTCTGCTCTCCCTCTGTAGTTATGAGCGTGAGGGACTCTAAAGCAGTAGATGTGTGCAGATGTAATGTGATCCTGTTTTCCATTGTCTAATTGCTTCCTTTTGTTACCTGACTAGCAGGACAAAGAGGAGGCTGGTCCTGATGTGTCGCTATGAAGACTGACCCAGTGTAAGGCGTGACACTGCAGGCTGCCAGTGGATGGAATGGTAAGGTCAACTGACTCAGTGGTCCGATGGTTTCTCAGCCTTCTTTAAGGAGCAGATCTCCTCTAAACTGCCATGTTCCAAGATAATCACAAGAGCAAAACTTTTCTTTTTCTGATATAAAAGAGGTGACATAAGTTTATAATCCCCCAAATATGCCATTTGAGACTTGCTGAGTTGAAGGTCATGATAGACATCCTTCTGGAAAAGTCTTTGCACTTTTTAGTTTTAAGTTTGTTGTGCTTTAGTGGAATTTTATGCTATTTTGTTACTTTGCGCTCCTAAAGGGACAGTTCACCCCAAAATGTAAAGTACATATGTTCCTCTTATCCGTGCAGATTGTCTTGGTGTGAGTTGCTGACTGAGTGTTCCTTCTCTCCTGCCGCGGTTACTCGAGATAATCCACCGACCTTGTTGCGAGCGGTTTCATGTAGGAACTATTTTCCTTCTACAGAAGCTTCTCGACCGTGAGTAGAAGCGCACTTCCTTCTGCACCGTGATACGGTTGGCAGGTGTAGTTTGGTAGAGCGAAAATAGTTCCTACATGAAACGTCTCACGACGAGGTCGCAGAGTAACTGTCATGATTTCTGGGAAGATGGGAGTTTTTCTAATGTTGTTTTGGCGCTTTGAGCAGCACAAGCCGGAGAGACGGCCGACGCCTCCAACACTCAGCAACTCAAACCAAAACCTCTCCCCTGATAAATGGCTCCACAGGTAAGAGGATGAAAAGCTTCTGTTTCAGGTTAACTGTCCCTTTTTAAACTACATCTCTATGATGGACTGAGCATCGGAGTTGTGAGGTGTGATCGTCTCGTAGGTCGGTTCTGTAAGAACCTAAACCACCGTGGGTCTGTTGACTACCTCAGTTTCGAGGACTCGCCTGCTCTGTCACATTTTTGTACTTGACAAAACTGAGGCGGGGTTCGGCCCCGGCCCTCCACCTCCAGAGATAAGCACGGGCAACAACAGAGCACTTAATGAATTGTAGCGCTCAGTTGAGACTTGATGTAGGCTGCAGCTACTGCAGGCGTGTCAGCTGGTGCTCCTGAGATGAGCCTGAACAAGCCTCGCTGTCTTACGACGGCGTATTAGCGCCATTTTAGAATTTAAAAAATGACGATGGAGGGACAAATCCAGACTTCCAGATTGAAGTCGCAAATTTAAGAGAAGTTTTACAAGAAATGTTTTTTTGTGTCATGGAGCCTCATCACATCTCAGATCACGCCGCTTGACGTGTGTTCTGTCTGCAGTGGACGACGATGTCGAATTAGGAAAGGAAATGCATTATAACGTTGTTCTAAGCATCGGGACTTTGTGGAGACATTGTTTAGGTGGTAGTTTGTGTTCATCAGGGACTTGAACACGATGCACACACGCTCCGTGCTGCTGCCATGTTGATTGAAGCCTTGTGGTGCCGTGACAACACAATAATTCAGATTTCTTTTCTCATGAATTTGTGACTTTAATCGCAGAGAATTTCTGATTTATTTTTCTTGCATATTTCTGATTTTATAATCTCAGAATATTCAACTTTCTCATAAATTTGTGAGTTTTTTTCCGGTAAATTTACCGTTTAAATCTCGTAAATGGTGAGTTATTTCCTCACAATATTTCCCTCCTCAGCTCTATTTTATTTTCCTACAATATCCCTAATACTCCGTCGTGATGACTGAACTGAGTGATGATGTAGTTTACAGACAAACTGTTTTGTAAATGTTACTTTTCTTTGTAAAAATACCTGGAAACCCGTCGTCCTCTGTCTTCCACGATGGGACAACTGTCTTGTTTTTATTTGTACCATCGATGTGAGGATGTTAGCAAAGAGATTTGTGAGGCCGTCTGCTCTGCACAAACATCTTCCATGTCAGAAGATACATTTTGTATTGTTTGTATTTGTATTATTTAGGTTCTAAGCTGGCGTGGAAGGAAATACATTAAATTCCAGGTCCTGAAAACGTTTATCGCAAACGCATGGTTATACGTTTCCCATTGTGTCACTGTAGACGGATTATGATGCCATATATGTGGTTGTGACATTTTCTCTAGTAAACTGGTGTTAGTTCATGTATCAGTACACTTTATACTGCAAATCAAAAATGTTAAGACTTTAAAGGAGCAATCCATCCTGATGTATTTGAGCTTTGGTGCGTTTTGTTTAACGGCCGGTGTGAAAAACTTTACCTGCAGATTACCCACAAGTCTCAGCGAGGGTTTTCCACCACTGAGCCTTGTTTTAGCAATAAAAAGAGTTTTAAACGGTCAATAGAAATTGTAAATGATGATTCTGGATTTAGGTTTCTTTCTGTGTAAATCCCTTGAAAAGACAGAAACCAACAATGTGTCTCTTAATACTTTAACTTCCTCTCTGGCTGTCGCTTCCAAGACCTTTGGTTTCTACCAAAGACAGATCTTTAGAAACACAAACAGGAACAGCTGTTCACTTTAGTTTTTACTGAACAAACAGGAGGAAGTAGTGCATCGGTTGGGGACTATTTTCAGCGGCGGATTAATCCACATTTAGTGTGTGTGTGTGTGTGTGTGTGTGTGTGTGTGTGTGTGTGTGTGTGTGTGTGTGTGTGTGTGTGTGTGTGTGTGTGTGTGTGTGTGTGTGTGTGTGTGTGTGTGTGTGTGTGTGTGTGTGTGTGCATGGTGTCTCATTAGTGAGTTTTAATAGTTTTTGGACAACAATGTAGGGAGACTACATCAGGCTTCACGCACACGCACACACACACACACACACACACTACTTGTTATTACAGTCATTGCTGGTTTCAGGCTTTTTTATGGGATTTGTTAAGAAAAATCTAAAATACAATCGGACTTGTTTTTGTAATTCTGTGACATTTCCAGGTTTGTTCCTCTGAGTGCATTGAAGAAATGATTTAACGTTAAGCACCCACAAGATGTTTTAAGTTTGGGATGAATATTTATGTGACTATCTTCTGGGGGTGGTGAAATGCATTCTGGGAATTGTAGGCAAACAATGAATTTGCTCGGTCACCTTTTCACCACAGCGTAGGTCAGAGTGCATGTGTGTCACGCTGCAGCAGTATGTGAGGCTGGATTTCTCCGTTAAGATCTTTCTTAATCTTTAGTGTTTAATCGTCTTTCTTTGCCATGAAATGCTCCGTCTTTGAATCCGACTCATGTTTTAGCTTTCTTCCAGTTCAGAAAGGATTGTGCAGCTTGTTCTTTCTCTTTTTACCGGGTTTGTAAAATACTTTTGTTTCATACTAGTGTTGACTCTGTTGGATCACCAATTTTTAGAGTCAAGAATAATGTGTTTGTTTTTTTTGCTAACAAGTGTGTTTGCATTCTTGCAAATGAATTGTTTTATACTGTACAGTGAGGTGAGTTAAACCTATTTTTCTAATAAAGTTATTGACTTTGATCTGGAGTTGTGTGTTTTCATTGTGTCCAAAGCCGTTTCTTCTCAATATGTTTTAAATAATATATAATATATTCACCTTCAGCTTTACTTAGTGCTGGTTCTAAGACATCTATATGGGATTGTTTTAAATGTATAAATTGCATTTCTTTAACCCTTTAGACACAGTTTAGTTTATTATAAAGCAACAAAGACTGCGCTGAATGATCTATAGACTGGAAGTTTGGAAGAATGTCTCTGAATAACAACGTCTCTGGAGCAGGTGGTATCAGGAGATGAGATGTAACCTCGCACTCTTTCTGTTAATCACTGGAATCTCTCCTTAGTTGAGATTTAATCTTTGGAGGTGATGAACCGGTTATGCATGAAACTACAAAGAAAAAGAACATCTTTTTGAAATGGTTCCTTCTCACTTACAAGACAGTTCAACATGTAAACCATGTCGGTGTTTCATTTTAACATTTTATTTAATAATCTTTACAAAATAAACCAAAAAAACTGACAATGAGGTTTGAATTAAGAACGGGTCCTTTTATTAATGTGAAAATAAATCAAGGTTATTTACAAACCACATAATTTATACAACGTGTCACTTTTAAATATTCTAATAAAGAGTCGCTGGATTATTTACGTTAAACCACGCCCCGGAAACGGTGTTTGGATTCAGGGTTGCCATGTCTGTTTACTAAAATACACATTTGGTGCGTTTATGTCTAAGATATTTTTATCAAACGAGGGTTTTGAGTAATAGGTTAGTCGATAACTGGAGGGGAAACATCAACAAGCAGAATAAACAATACAGAAAGAGAAATATTCAAAACAAAATAGTACATTTGTGATTACACTTAGAGCTAAAACTATAATGCTAAATATTATCTGGTTTACAGCTTCTCCAATTAAATTAAAGGAATGTATCTTGCCTAAATGTTTTTATCATCTTGTTTAACCACTTTACTATGTTAATCCTATCCCTGTTTTAATAGTAACTATTAGTTTTATGTTTGCTTCATTTATCTGTTTTTATTGTCTTATGAAACACTTTGTAACATATATTTTGAAATGTGCTTTGTAAATAAATTATTATTAATAATAACCTTGTATGTCTTGTTTTCTTTTGGTGGTATTTTGTGACTCAGAAATAAAGTTTGAATTGAATTTAAATAACAAAATTGAGATTAATTTACAGTGCGTGGACGGATCTGGCAACCCTCGGTCGGATTAGAAAACATCCATCCGGCAGTGAAGTGGGTCGGGACTTTCAGAAGGAAACATGGAATAAAAAACTTTGGAAACTTGAATTTGGGACAAGTCTGGCCAACAGCCGAAGACTATGATTGTGGATAAAATGTGTTTTATATGAAGAAGGGCTCCGATAGTACTGTCGCTGTAAGTCTCCAAAACTACCGTCAACTGTTAGCCAAGTTAGCTAACGAGCTAGCCAAGTTAGCTAACGAGCTAGCTAACGTCAACACCGTTTTAAGTGTTTCGCCTCACTTGTATTCGGTACAACTCGCGAACACAGACACACAGCTCAACGTGTCGTGTTGTGTGACATCTGTATTAATGTAATCTTCCTGTCAGCAGGTCCTTTGAACGAGAGGATGGCAGGTATTTTAAGGTATTTGGAGAAGGTGACGCGGGGACTGAAGATGGACGTGCTGCGAGAGGCCGGCCGTCAGTACCCGGTGTCCTGCGTCCTGCTGCTGTCCCTGCTGGCGCTCACTCTGCTGCTCAACAGGTGTTTCATCATCTCGTGTTTACATATGAAGTTATTATTTGCAGTGAGTCTAGTGTAATTTAGGATACTACTACATCTCACATCTCAGAGGGAAATATTGTACTTTCTTCTGACCGCTTACCTTCTAGTTACTATACAGGTTTAGATTATTTATACAACATATAAATAATACTAATGTAATATTACAGATTAAACTCGCATGCAGTTATATAAAGCTGTGATGATCACATTAATGCATCAATAACTATCCAATAATATCACATACCTTATTCTGCATAATAAGTACTTTTACTTTTGTTTCTTAAAGTATATTTTGATGCTTATACTTTTATATTTTGGATGCAGGACTTTTCTCTCGTAACTGTGAGTATTTCTACACTTTAGTAAAATATCTGAATACTTCCACCATCAGACATTTCTGAGAGAAACACTTTAATATTTAATAGTAAAAGCTTACACTGATATGTGAATGTATGAGTTCGTGTGTATGTTTGACTCGACCACACAGTTCCCAGCAAAAACTACAATCCCCACATGCATAGCGTCCAACAAATGTGGTTTTCCAAAGTGTTTCTTCATTTGCTTTTTAAACATTGATTTCTGTGTTACTGTAGTCAACAGTGGTAAAGAATGTTTTCATCGCTCTACATGCTCCTGTGATTTAGTTGATCAGTGTTGGTCGTTGGGGAGGTCAGAGGTCAGAGGTCAGATGTATATATTGAGTTTCTCTTTGCAGTCAGTGTTTCATTCAAGCTCTTTAAACCTGATGAGTAAACATGATGATGTTACTGTGAAAGAATATTATTATTTATTGCATTGATTACTTAATGAATAACTGACTTTTCAGTTGCAGCGAGAGTGATCCAGTATTAATTACTTTAATGATATGTTAAGTAGCTATTATTTAGAAAAGGTAATAATCATTTAGCTCATGAAATCTTAAAGAATAGTGAACAAATTGCAATCACAACTTCGCAGACAAAAGTCTATTAAATATGAAAAAGATAAACTGGAAACAGAAAGTTTTTCATTTTTAAAACATGACAATAAAATGTATAATAAGCCTCTTTGGATGTGACAATAACGTGCGTGCGTTTCTGTTTGTTCACATGAGTGTTAATGCCGTACAATAACCTCCCTGCAGGTATCTCCACATCCTGATGATCTTCTGGTCGTTCCTGGCTGGTGTCACCACTTTCTATTGCTCCTTCGGACCGGAGTCCCTTCTCCCAAACATCTTCTTCACCGTGAAGCCGAGGAACAAAGTGAGTCTGACGCATTCAGCTGCGACGTAAGAGAATATATATAATATATATGTGTGTGTGTGGAGCAGTGTGGCGTTTACAAACACAGATTAAGTGAGAAGTTGTTTTATTGTGTGATATCAGATTAAGGAAATACGTCTTTGTTTTTCTCCATCAGCGGCAGGAGCAGGAGCTGTTTCCTCTGGGCAACAGCTGTGCCGTGTGTGGGAAGGTCAAGTGCACCCGGCACCGGTACGTTCATATCAACACCCAGACGACACACACACTTTAATTTTTAAACGGCTTTTTTAAAACCATCATTGTGCACACAAGCGTTTTGCCCCCGTTTCATAAATAATCTCCGTCTGTACTAACACAGCTGAACATTTGTACGCACGTCGGTGTGAACAGGAAGCAGATTATTAACCGCTGCACACGGGGAATTGTCGAGAATCCCTCAAATAAAACTAGCTCTCACCTTTAAAGCGTTATCCATGTTGGATTAACGACCGGGAGTTGAGGTGTTTGTTTTCTTCAGGGAGAAACTATTTAATTAACTGACTCGTGAGTTTTCTTTGTTGTCATTACAACAAATCTTGAGGATTTGGATCTTAACTTTAACTCATGATTTCTGTATGTTTGTCCCAGTGTGTTGAGATGTGTTGAGATGTGATGAGATGTGATGAGATGTGATGAGATGTGTTGAGCTGAGATGTGATGAGATGTGTTGAGATGTGATGTGTTGAGATGTGTTGAGCTGAGATGTGATGAGCTGAGATGTGTTGAGCTGAGATGTGATGAGATGTGTTGAGATGTGATGAGATGTGATGAGATGTGATGTGTTGAGATGTGATGAGCTGAGATGTGTTGAGCTGAGATGTGATGAGATGTGTTGAGCTGAGCTGTGATGAGATGTGATGAGATGTGATGTGATGTGTTGAGATGTGATGAGATGTGTTGAGCTGAGCTGTGTTGAGCTGAGATGTGTTGAGATGTGATGAGATGAGATGTGATGAGATGAGATGTGATGAGATGTGATGTGATGTGATGAGATGAGCTGTGATGAGATGAGATGTGATGAGATGAGATGAGATGTGATGTGATGAGATGTGATGAGATGAGATGTGATGTGATGAGATGAGATGAGATGAGATGTGATGAGATGTGATGAGATGTGATGAGATGAGATGTGATGAGATGAGATGTGATGTGATGAGATGTGATGTGATGTGATGAGCTGTGATGTGATGAGATGTGATGTGATGTGATGAGCTGTGATGTGATGAGATGTGATGAGATGTGATGAGATGAGATGTGATGAGATGTGATGAGATGTGATGAGATGAGCTGTGATGTGATGAGATGTGATGTGATGTGATGAGCTGTGATGTGATGAGCTGTGATGTGATGAGATGTGATGAGATGTGATGAGCTGAGATGTGATGAGATGTGTTGAGCTGAGATGTGATGTGATGTGATGAGCTGTGATGTGATGAGATGTGATGAGATGAGATGAGATGTGATGAGCTGTGATGTGATGAGATGTGATGAGATGAGATGAGATGTGATGAGCTGTGATGTGATGTGATGAGCTGAGATGTGATGAGATGAGATGTGATGAGATGTGTTGAGATGTGTTGAGCTGAGATGTGTTGAGATGTGATGAGATGAGATGAGATGTGATGAGATGTGATGAGATGTGTTGAGCTGAGATGTGTTGAGCTGAGATGTGATGAGATGTGATGAGATGTGTTGAGCTGAGATGTGATGAGCTGTGATGAGATGTGATGAGATGTGTTGAGCTGAGATGTGATGAGCTGTGATGAGCTGTGATGAGCTGAGATGTGATGAGCTGTGATGAGATGAGATGTGATGAGATGAGATGTGATGTGATGAGATGTGTTGAGCTGAGATGTGTTGAGATGTGATGTGATGAGATGAGATGTGATGAGATGAGATGATGTGATGAGATGAGATGTGATGTGATGTGATGAGATGAGCTGTGATGAGATGAGATGTGATGAGATGAGATGTGATGAGATGAGATGTGATGAGATGTGATGAGATGAGATGTGATGAGATGTGATGAGATGTGATGTGATGAGATGAGATGAGATGTGATGTGATGAGATGAGCTGTGATGAGATGAGATGTGATGTGATGAGATGTGATGAGATGAGATGTGATGAGATGAGATGTGATGTGATGTGATGTGATGAGATGAGATGAGATGTGATGTGATGAGATGAGATGTGATGAGATGTGATGAGATGTGATGTGATGAGATGAGATGTGATGAGATGAGCTGTGATGTGATGAGATGTGATGAGATGAGATGTGATGAGATGTGATGAGCTGAGATGTGATGAGATGTGTTGAGCTGAGATGTGATGTGATGTGATGAGCTGTGATGAGATGAGATGTGATGAGCTGTGATGTGATGAGATGTGATGAGATGAGATGTGATGAGCTGTGATGTGATGAGATGTGATGAGATGAGATGTGATGAGCTGTGATGTGATGAGATGTGATGAGATGAGATGAGATGTGATGAGATGTGATGAGATGTGATGTGATGTGATGAGATGTGATGAGATGTGTTGAGCTGAGATGTGTTGAGATGTGATGAGATGTGATGAGCTGTGATGAGATGTGATGAGATGAGATGAGATGAGATGTGATGAGATGTGATGAGATGAGATGAGATGAGATGTGATGAGATGTGATGAGATGTGTTGAGCTGAGATGTGATGAGATGAGATGAGATGTGATGAGATGTGATGAGATGTGTTGAGCTGAGATGTGATGAGCTGTGATGAGATGTGATGAGATGAGATGTGATGAGATGTGATGTGATGAGATGTGATGAGATGAGGATGTGATGAGATGAGATGAGATGAGATGTGATGAGATGTGATGAGATGTGATGAGATGAGATGTGATGAGATGAGGATGTGATGAGATGAGATGAGATGAGATGTGATGTGATGAGATGTGATGAGATGAGATGATTGATGAGATGTGATGAGATGAGATGTGATGTGATGTGATGAGATGTGATGAGATGTGATGAGCTGAGATGTGATGAGATGTGATGAGCTGAGATGTGATGAGATGTGATGTGATGAGATGTGATGAGATGTGATGAGATGTGATGAGCTGTGATGTGATGAGATGAGATGTGATGTGATGTGATGAGATGTGATGAGATGTGATGATGTGATGTGATGTGATGTGATGAGATGTGATGAGATGTGTTGAGAGATGAGCTGACACACTGACAACATGCACAAATGTTTTATTCTCTGCAGGCCGACGCTGCTCCTAGAAAACTACCAACCGTGGCTGGACCTGAAGGTTCATTCCAAAGTGGACGCCTCGATAGCTGAGGTGCCTCAGTGCACGGACACATGTTCATGCTTCTATCCTCAAATTAATGATTAATATTCAGAAAAACATAATGACACTCAGATACTTTCTGTCTTCTTACATTTGACTTTTGGTCGTCTGTGTGTAAACTTGCACTCTTAATGTGTAAACGTCATCAGTTCAGTTTGTGTTTCTCTCCCCCCGGCCTGCAGGTGTTCGAGTTAGTTCTGGAGAACTTCGTGTACCCCTGGTACAGGTGAGAAGTGTTTTATTGTCTTCAGAACGTAGTTTTTCTAACGGACATGCAGAAGTTGTTCTGAACGCCTCCTCTGGTCTTCAGGGACATCACAGATGACGAGGCGTGTGTGGATGAAGTGAGGATGACCTTTCGCTTCTTTGCGTCGGTGCTCGTCCGCAGGGCTCAGAAGGTTTGTCGTATATTTAACAAACTGTTATTTTCTTCATCCAGTATCTGCAGATTATTTTCTCGATTTAGCATTTGTGCGAAGAAAATGTTCGATATAGAAAATTATATTTATTGTTCAAGAAATCGATTAATTGACTGATAATCGCAGTTTTTCTTGCTTTTCAATGGCAACATTTTTATTTAAATAATACAGCCTTTTACATTCATCTTATAACAACAAAACATAAAATAGCTGAAAAAGAAAACGATAATGTTCCTCCTGTTTAATTGTTTAATGGTTAATTTAATGGTCTGTTAAATCCTGAACATAATTAATGAATTATCATATATATATATATATATATATATATATATATATATATATATATATATATATATATATATATATATATATATATATATATATAATAATAGTATGTCACAACATTGTACAAAGAATAGTTTAGTATGTTATTAAAAAAAGTCATACGAAGTCATAAAATGTACATTTAGAAGTTATAAAATTGTCAGAAAGTCATAGTAAAGTAATAATTGTATCGACTAATGGTTTGAGCTCTAACTTGACTGGAGACGGTCACTTCTCTGAAACGCTGCCTGCTCCTCATGTTTCCTCTGCAGGTCGTGAAGGAAGCCGTCATGTGAAGCACACGATGAACAGCGTCTGGATTACGGAAGTGCAATAATCGACTATTTCCAAAACCTCTGGGATCATCTTTACATTCCAATGTATATAAAAGCACTAATAAAGAGATATATTTATTGATGTCACTGCAGATCTGTGTCGTCTTTTCTTTCAAATGAAATGTTTTGAAATGAACTTCAGTTTTATGCCAGCGAGCAGATGCAGGACAGATGTTTTCCTGTTTATACTTCATGTGTTACAGCTTCAGTCAACAAGTTAAATTTGTTGGGGTGGGGGGGTGTGTGTGTGTGTGTGTGTGTGTGTGTGTGTGTGTGTTCAAAAACTAAAACAAAAGTAGGTCATAGAAAAGTAATTGTATAGTATGCCATAAAAAGTATTTAAAACTCATGTCATAAAAAAAGTAAAAAATAATAAAAAATCATAAGTAATTTAACAAAGTCATAGTATACGTCATAAAAAAATAAAAGTCATAGTATAATGTCACGAAAAGTCAAAAAAAATCATACAAGTCGTAGTATAATATGTAAAAAAAAAAAAGCACTTAGGTCGTGATGCGTTCACTTACATTTGCGTTTCAAAAATGACACCTTCACTAACTGTTGTACTTTTGGGTTGTAGTGTAAGTTACTGCCAACATGTGACGTAGACTTTAACACCCAAACTGTTTTTATCTCCGGACACGACTGTGGTCAAACTGAAGCTCTCGTCTCCCCGAATAACTAAATATAAAAGTATAAAAAGCTCCGTCTGTGTCCTGAATGTTCCCCGGGCTGATCTCTCCTCGACCGCTGCCAGCTCTGTGTCCTCATCTCCTCTACAACTAACTGAAAGCAGACGGAGCCCTAATACGGTTGTTTTCCAGCGTTTGGCAGCTGATGTCACTTGCAGGCTGTGCCAGCTGCGCTCAGTGGACTGACAAACAAGGCGCCGTCACATTAACAGGCAGCGAGCGTTGTTTGGGAAATCTCTCACAGAGGAGCCTTGTTCGCTCAAACCTGAGGGAGAAAACACTGAATGTTACAGAAGAGTCTGCTGCACGCTGCTGCTGTCGGCTCAACTTATATATTTAGATGCATGTGAGACTTTCCACCACTTCAATCGTTCGTCAACAATATCGACTTACAGTGAACTCAGTACAGGGACAGTCTCCTGGAGCAGCTCAGGGTTAAGTGCCTTGCTCAGGGGTACACTGGTGGCAGCCTGGTGTTGAACTCACAACCTTCTAGTGTTTTGTTTGGAAGGCGTACCACTAGACCAACACCACCCGTTGAACAATGATGTGTTCAGGTACTGTTGGACGTTCTAAACGCTGAGTGAGAGATAATAAAACCTGAGACCTGAACTTCTTGAGTGTTTTTATTTCATGAGATTATGAAACACGAGATTTGAGTCTTGGTTGTTTCTTTGTCGGGCTTACCTTTTCCATTAAAAATAACTGTAAAATAGAATTAATAATAAAATATAATCATATATTTGTGCAGTCAGATGTTCAGTCCTGTTGACGTCCATCAGTCCTGTTAGTTCTTCAAGTTGCACGTGCAGTTTGGTTAAAAACATTGCTTTGTGTGTGTCTGGGTAAAGTCCGCCTCACATGTTCCCACACAGAGTCCACAGCAGCGAAACCAGTGCAACCAGTGGAGCGCTTTGTCCAGGAGCTGAATTGTAGATCTTGATGCGTCCTTCAACAGATGGATAAACTATCTTTCTTTGCGTGATGTAGTTGGACACGACTGAAATATCCAAATCCCCTGAAAAGAAAGAAAAAGCATAAGCTTCAAATAATAATAACTTTCATGAAACAAACACAAAAACAAAGTCTCACCGCTGTTGTGTTTGAGCATCTCGGCTTGGATTATGGAGAACCCGTCTCCGCCGTTCACCATGTAGGACGGCAGCACCACTTTATAAACCTGCCTCCTCCTCCACGGGCTCGTAGCGAGGAACTCGACACTTTGTGCAGAGGATGCTGAGGCTCTTCACGAGATGCCCCGCAGGTTTGGAAAAGTCAAACTCTACTCGAAATCCTGCCGGAGGACACGGAAACATCATCGGGCTTATCCATCAACACACGGCTGACGAGCCAACCTCTGTGGTACCGACTGAAATATGTGAGTATCAAGTAATGAAAGCTGGCGTCAAATATCTGCTTCTTGTCTACTCTCCAAGGATAACAAAATATATATTTGTATATACAAATATATACATATACAGGACTGTCTCAGAAAATTAGAATATTGTGATAAAGTTCTTTATTTTCTGTAATGCAATTAAAAAAACAAAAATGTCATGCATTCTGGATTCATTACAAATCAACTGAAATATTGCAAGCCTTTTATTATTTTAATATTGCTGATTATGGCTTACAGCTTAAGAAAACTCAAAAATCCTATCTCAAAAAATTAGAATAGTTCCTCAGACCAAGTAAAAAAAAAGATTTATAACAGCAAAACAAAATCAAACATTTGAAAATGTCCATTAATGCACTCAGTACTTGGTTGGGAATCCTTTTGCACGGATTACTGCATCAATGCGGCGTGGCATGGAGGCAATCAGCCTGTGGCATTGCTGAGGTGTTATGGATGCCCAGGATGCTTCAATAGCGGCCTTTAGCTCATTAGCATTGTTGGGTCTGGTGTCTTTCAGCTTCTTCTTCACAATACCCCACATATTCTCTATGGGGTTCAGGTCAGGGGAATTGGCAGGCCAATCGAGGACAGTAATGCCATGGTCAGTACACCAGTTACTGGTGGTTTTGGCACTCTGGGCAGGTGCCAGATCATGCTGGAAAATGAATTCCTCATCTCCATAGAGCTTTTCAGCAGACGGAAGCATGTAGTGCTCTAAAATCTCTTGGTACACAGCTGCATTTACTCTGGGCTTGATGAAACACAGTGGACCAACACCAGCAGCTGACATGGCTCCCCAAACCATCGCTGACTGTGGGAACTTCACACTGGATTTCAAGCAACTTGGATTTTGCTCCTCTCCAGCCTTTCTCCAGACTCTGGCGCCTTGACTTCCAAATGAAATACAAAACTTGCTTTCGTCTGAAAAGAGGACTTTGGACCACTCTGCAACTGTCCAGTGCTTCTTTTCCATAGCCCAAGGTCAGACGCTTCTTCCGTTGTCTTGAGTTCAGAAGTGGCTTGACCATGGGAATATGGCTATTGTAGCCCATTTCCCGGACACGTCTGTGAACAGTGGCTTTTGATACCTGGACTCCAGCTTCAGTCCACTGTCTTTGAAGCTCCCCCAAATTCTGGAAGCGACTCTTCTTCACAATGCTGTTAAGGCTGCGGTCATCTCTCTTGGTTGTGCAGCGTTTCCTGCCACATTTCCCCCTTCCAACAGACTTTTTGTGGATGTGCTTTGAAACTGCACTCTGTGCACAGCTTGCTCTTTGAGAAATTTCTTTTTGTGTCTTACCCTCCTGATGGAGGGTGTCAATGATGGTCCTCAGGACAGCAGTCAGATCAGCAGTCTTCCCCATACTTGTGATTTAGTTTACTGAACCAAGCTGAGTGTTTTTCAAGGCTCAGGAAACCCTTGCAGGTGTTTCGAGTTCATTAGACGATTCAAGTGATTCGTTGAACACGCTACTAGTATACTTTTTCATGATATTCTAATATTTAGAGATAGGATATTTGAGTTTTCTTAAGCTGTATGCCATAATCAGCAATATTAAAATAATAAAAGGCTTGCAATATTTCAGTTGATTTGTAATGAATCCAGAATGCATGACATTTTAGTTTTTTTAATTGCATTACAGAAAATAAAGAACTTTATCACAATATTCTAATTTTCTAAGACAGTCCTGTATATATATATATAGACACGCACACACACAGATGGAAATGCCGTGAAATTACCGGACACTTGGAGGAACTCCCCGGTGCTCTGGCCGTATCGCCTCACTGAGTGTTCGAAGGCTTTAAACAGGGTGGAGCCCTTCAGCTGCACCAGGTCGAAGGTTCCTCCGAAAGGTAAGACGGATATCAGGTCCTCCATGGTGATTGAACCTGCAGACAACACATCAAAACTGTTTCACAAAGTTCTCCTGACAACAAAACGTCTGTCACGGAAAACACTGAATCGTCAGCGCATGGGTTTAGAATGACTTTGAGGAAAAGCAAAACAAAATAGAACAGAACAGATTAAACAGTAGAATAAAAACAAATACTGCCTTGGGGTTGAATGTCAACCAGTCAAGTTGCACTTTACATCCATGTCTGTACAAAATGTCATTATTTTATCCTATTAGACAATTTTGTGAAATGAAAGTCCAAGTGGACGTTTGTGCCAAATCTGAAGAAATTCCCTCGAGGCGTTCCTGAGATATCGTGTTCACGAGAATGAGACGGACGGACTCCGCTACGTGGCTGCAGCGGCCCGGAGGCGTAGTTACAGTGTGAGATATGAATAAACTAATACAATGCAGTGGCAAACAGAACGTTTTAAGTCCTGGTTTTAAAAGAACTGAGAAGTTCTGGGAGTTTGTTTCAGATATATGGAGCATGAAAACCTTCTGCTTCTCCATGTTTAGTTTGGACCGTCTAAACCAGGGGTGGGGAACCTCCGGCCTCCAGGCCGTATACGTCCCGCGAGACCATTTGATCCGGCCCTTGAGGTAATTCATAACAACGTGCAAAGAAATCCACTAGAAAAACGAAATAAAATAATCTAGACAGCAATAGACGGGCGATTGACTGTTTTTCCTGGCCAAGGTCAGGATCCTTGAACACAACGCAAGCGGAACGTGTCATCACGTGGTCACGTCATGTCAAAACAAATATTAAATGAGACGGTCGTTGACATCAGTGAACGCAGCGTGGCGAGTGTAAAACAGAGAAAGGTGGATGTAGAATGTCGCACTTCCCAGGAGAAATGGACGAACGATTACTTCTTTGTGGAAGTAAAAGGCCAGTGTGAACTATTTAAAGAAGTATGGGGCCCGTTCCTTAACTATCTGGAACATGCGGATCTAGAGGGCACTCTGGGTCAGCAACTTGGAGATGATTAATGTTCCTATGCTGGGAGAAGGATTGAAGCCTTTCATATCTGCCTACATGTTTGTATATCTCCTTACATAGCATACCCACATGTTTGTGTAGTTAATTTAATTGTATTATTTTATTTGTGCGACTGTTAATGTAGTTCATTTTGTTATGTCTTGGATGTGGAAGTTTGTGTACTGTCTTATGTAGTGTCTATATTTGTTAAAAAACAATAAAAAAAAGTGTTTTTAAAAAAAAAAAGGCCAGTGTGTCTAGTTTGTGCGGACGGGCTCGCGGTGATGAAAAATAATCTCGAGCGTCATTACAACACGAAACATGCTAAACTGCACGAGCTGAAAGGACGAGTGTTTGGATAAAGTTAATGCTCTTCGGTGGAGTTTGTCCCAACAAGCAGCTCTCTGCAGAGCAGAACATACAAACATGGACAGATAGAGAGGTAGACCCCCCCACCAAGAACACACTGTTGCACCACTGCTGTGCAGTTATCACTGCCATGTGCAATACTCACTTTATTTATATCACTTGGTATTTATATTATGTTTTATTATCTTTAATTATTGTGTTCTGCCTTTTTACTTCTTATGTTCTTCTGCTGTGACGAGATACATTTCCCCGTTGTGGGACTAATAAAGGATTTATAATAAAACAGAAGATACAGGATACAAAAGTTTATTCTTTTTGCACAGCATATAAAAGAAAAGTGAAATGAATGAGCTGCGTCTTAAAAAACATTTGCAGAGGTTATGAGTTCAAGAATTAGTACGGCCCTCGAAGGATGTTGTAAAAAATAAAATGGATAGGAAAAAGGTCCCCCCCCCCTGGTCTAAACCAACAGCACGTTTTTAAATGCAGTTCTGTGACACACAGGAAGTCAGCGTAACCGTCATTTTTCTTTCTCCAGCCAACATTTGGGGATATTTCTCCCGGCACTTTCCGGCTCTGATTATAACAATTATTTCTCTTTTTTATTTGAACTTCCATAGAAACGAATGACGCACCATTTCTGGTGCGTTCGTCAATGGATGTGCGGACGCCTCCCGCGTTGAAGAGGCAGGCGCTGACCTGGTTCCACTGAAGGTCATCTGAGAACCTGAGGTTGTTGTTGATCTGATTAACGGAGACGAGAAGCACATGGTTTTATTCTTACTGGTTACCACACGATGTTAAACGTAACCATCTGATGTATTGTCGCAGAGTTACCGTGTTCTCCGCGCCGCCACATGCTTCATCGTTAAATACTCACCATGGCATCACAGATCAGATTTCCCAGGTTGCATTCCCGAAATCGACACTCCTCGGCGCTCCCGTTCAGGAACACCAGAGTTTTTCCCACAACCTCAGCCGAGTAGTTGGCCAGATTCTTCTTCCATTCCTCCACGTCGGCAAGAGTTTCTGGATCTAAGAAGAAAATCAGACATTCAGTGAAGAGACAGGAGAGGGGGGTCAACAGAAACAAAGTCACATGAAGAAGGGTGGTGATGGCCTAGTGGTCTAGTGGTACCCCTTCCAAACAAAACACTAGAAGGTCGGGAGTTCAATAGCAGGCTGCCACCAGAGCAGCCTGCACTTAGCACTTTGAGTTTTGTTTACGCAAATGAAAAGTGCGCTTATAAATAAAATGTATTATTATTATTATTATTATTAAGGTACTCAACCCTGAGCTGCTCCAGGAAGACTGTCCCTGTACTTAGTTCAATGTAAGTCGCTCTGGATAAGAGCGTCTGCTCAATGACCTGTAATGTAATGTTATGTAAAGTTAAGAAACGTTTTGAGAATGAACATAACATAAACTTTGTAATAGAATTTTGTCAGGATTAAACTCTAGATCACACTGAGACAAAAACTAAATGCTCCGAGATCTTTACCCTGCGGGATGCTGCCGTTCAGCAGGATGGGGTTCCCCGTGGCCTTCAGCACGTTCCCCGCATCGTCAAAGGTCACCGTCAGATGACCCAGGTATTTCCCGAAGGCGTAGGCCTGCACGACCGGAACCTGCCGCCCGTCGTCTGATTGCACCATGAACGGATAAAGACCTGCCGGGAACTCAGAGGAGGGGGGGGATCCTGGAGAATACAGAGTGGAGAGGAAGAAAGATTAAGAGTTAGCAATAATCAAAACTACGCTTATCAAAATGTCCAATAATGCTACGGCTGCAAGCAAATGTGTTCATTAAAGGTGACCCGCTTCTTAATCTAAATTGTAGCTCAAATGAACTCACAGAAATAAATGAGTGTTATTCTGTAAAACATTTTCAGGAGATGTTAAAAAATAACAGCGTTAAACTGTCAGAAACCTGCTGCAAGGTCCAGAGTCCAGAGTTAAACTGGAGGGAACCAGGAAGTGTCTTGAAGACTGTTTATCTTTTTTATTTTTACATAAAAGACCATAAAATCACATTTACAACATTCACACATACACGTAGCACAACAACATAGGCATAAATTATTAAAAATAAAAGCAAGTTTAGAGAAAATCAATAAACAAAAATGTCAAATAAGAGAAATACAATAAAATATGAAAAGATCTTATAAATAATATGTACAAAAAAATGTATATAGAAGAAAAGTACAAGTCAGTATATCTGAATTAAAATGGGAAGAGATGTGCAGGTTTAGAAGTTTGTGCAGAAATAAAGATAAAGAAAGAATATGTAATATACAGACATATAGTCGATATAGCTATTGTATAAATAACTGCGAATAAACGTCTATAAATCCGCATAACATTATGAAGTATGAGTATGAAAGTGATAGTTTCCTGTATATCCATGAGAACACTGCAAACATGAGCTGAACAAGAACCGTTTAGTTCGGGGTTGCCCAAAGTGTGGCCCGCCGTCCGAAGTTGGACGCCATAAAGTCAGATTGGGTCCGTCAGATGTTTCCAGCAGAATTATTTATTTATGAAGTTTAAGTTTTGGCGCCTGAAATTATTACATTTCAGATGAAACTCCAATAAAGATGTCTTATTTCTTTGTGGAGAACTCTACAGCTCCTTTGTTGATGTGTCTTCTTATCAATAATCAACACTTTATGTTTTATGTAAAACTATCTCGGCTGAGGCACCAATAGTATTAAAGTTTATAACGGACAACTTTCTTTCCTCCTTTCTTCTGGAGAAGCCGCTCGGGACGGTTTAATAAACGCTCTTCACTCTCAGGGGATGAATCACTTCAACGAAGCCTTTAATTAAGTTGTGTGTCAGATGAGCACGACTCCTCAACAGTGACTCAACGCTGACAGCAGAATCTCAACTGTTGTCAAACCTTCAACACCTTCAAATGAAATCCCTTTAAATCTGATGAGTCGTCTTCCTTAACGTGTGAAACCTCAGGTTTTATTGTAAGTGACTGATCGTCCAGTGACAGATGTTTAAAGGACTAAAACAACAAACAACAGACGGCTAAGAGACAGATCTCAGCGATCAGATACCATAAATAGTTTGCAGGATTATAAGCTGCTCACTGCTGGTTTAAAAATCATTGCCGTGTCTACATCAGAGTGCAACGGTGGGTTTAACTGAGCTCCAAACCAACGACGCTCCCCCTCCGGCTGCTCAGCTCGCTGCTGTTTGTATGAAACACGCAGTTATTTATAGAGACCACACTCGTGTCGACACCAAGTTTACTCTCGAGCTAACTACGAGTATGAAGACTCACAGTTTCCTGTGGTGGCAGCTCAGAGGGTCAGACGGGGAGTGACACGAAACAATAACTGATCTTTCCAGACGCACGTTTGTCCTGAAACTGAACATCGACAGTCTTCTAGTTTTAATTCAGTGTTGATGTCTGATGCTACAACATCTCCCACTCAGTGAAACGTAGAGCAGCAGCGATGAGTCGCTCCACAGAGAAGTAATGGGGAAAGGTTTTAATAAAGGATTAATCATTAAAGTAAGTTTTCATGGGAAAATGTCAGAAAATGCTTTTGTTTTGCCTCTGAAATGTTGAGATTTGCTGCTTTTCTCTGTTTTATATGATATTAAAGTGAAAATCTTTGGGTTTAGTGACAAAACAAGACTTTTACAGACCTGGAGAAGTGGACAGTTTCATTATTTTATAGTAAATACTTTACTCTATATTATCATTATAAACTCTTATGTTTACGGTTCAGTTTGTCTGCAGGATTACGATATCGTATATCCCATAATATACTGTAGGATGTTATATAATATACTAACTACATCTTGCTATATTAATACAGACGTTTAACTCACGACTTTGTCTTTAACTGCTCTGCACTGTTTTAATTGTATTATTCTAGTTGTATTCTCTTATTTATTCAAACATCTTTGTATCTGCACTAAAGGCTGGAGGTTTGTAATGTCTTCACCTCCCACCTGTGTAGAGGAACGTGTTGCTGTGTCCGCCGATGACCACGTCCACTCCGCGGACCTTCTTGGCGATGAGCTGATCCGTAGTGAAGCCCGAGTGACCCAGAGCGACGATCTTATGGACTCCCAGCGTCCGCAGTTTGTCCACCTGCAGCTGCAGAGCCGGCACCTCGTCCTCAAACTGCAGGTGCGGTCCTGTAGAAGCAACATGCACACGTGAGAGGGGCATTTGGAAACGCTGGTAAACCGGCAAGACAAATAACAATTGAACGATTTTCTGAATGTTTTATTTTGGGACTTTGTCGCCGCTACAATAAAGATATTTACTCATGGAAAGTCAGATTATTGGGGATTTCAGCTCCAACAACCTCGTTTACCAGCCGTGGAAAATATCAAGTACATTTACTCAAGTACTGCACTGAGGTTCAATTATGAGGTACTGTAATAGCAATTTAAATGTCTACTGTTTTAATTATATAAGTTTCCTATGTTAAACAAGCCAACTGCCATTTGATGCTAACATAGAAGTGCCGGTCATGTTAATACAAGACAGACAGAACTAACAAAAGACAGGAAACACCCAAATGTTTCAAATCCTGATCAAAACAAAAGACAGGACACACCCAAATCCTGATCAAACTGTTTAACATGCTGAGACAGAATATTGAGTGTATCACCCAATATTCTGTTTACATAACTATTACCTTACAAGCATCAAAGGGCAGTTTGGCTCGGCCCCCTGTGTTTTTCCATCACTTCGTCTCCAAACCAAATTGTATAAAATGCCTATGTGTCTTCTTCCAACCTGTGCCCTTCCATAGACTACGCTGTATTCTGTGAAACTGGTGCCATTTGTGGCCACAAATAAATGCACAAAGACAACTCTGTCTCTATCACCATGTATTTGATTTTATATACATCTCTCCAGAGTAAAGCAGGAAAACTTCCACAACAGTACTTGTACTTTACTTGAGTATTTCAATGTTCTGCTACTTTATACTTCTACTCCACTACATCTCAGAGAGTAATATTTTACTTTATACAGCAATTTATCAACTGTATACTGTGTGTATATATAGTATTTCTACACTGTGGTATTACTGCTTTAACTTCGACCTTCCCTTTAACATCCCAAACTTTCCCTTTAACCCCTCGTGACAGAGTGAAACAGTAAATGTGCTTCCACTCACCAGGTTTGGACAGAGCGGGAGTTTCCTTTGATGTGTATCCCACCACACCGACCCGCTGACCGCCTACGCTGAGGATCTTATATGGGAGATAAGAGCTGCCGAACGTCGCCGCCAGAGTCTGGTCTGTTCTGATGTTGGCGCTGAGGACCGGACACTTTATCTGCTCCATGAACGGCTGCATGAGTCCTTCCACTCCGTTATCAAACTCGTGGTTTCCAAAAACCTAAAAAAACACACAAAGGAAAGTTAAATATAAAACTGCAGAAAGACATTAAAGTGCAAACATTTATTATATAAAAGAAGCAGTCAGGTCCAAACACCACGGTCTAAAAATACTTTGTTAGCAGCAAAATGTACTTTAAGTCTCAAAAATAAAAGTACTCATTATGCAGAATGTTTGTATTATTATAGATTATTATATTTTTCAGTTTTTTAATCACTAATAAAATACATTTAGGAGCATCTGAATGTTGTATTTTGTCAATGTGGAGCCACTTTTATATACATTGTGGCTCTTGGTAAAATACAGAATAGAATTCAAAATCCTTCTCCTGACTTACAAAGCAATTAATGGTCAGGCTCCAGCATATCTTAAAGATCTCATAGTACCTTATAAACCAACTAGAGCATTACGCTCCCAGACTGCAGGGTTACTTGTAGTTCCTAGAGTCTCTAAGAGTACAATGGGAGACAGAGCCTTCAGCTATCAAGCTCCTCTCCAGTGGAACCAGCTTCCAGTTTGTGTTCGGGAGGCAGACACCCTCTCCACATTTAAGAGCAGGCTAAAGACTTTCCTTTTTGATAAAGCTTATAGTTAGGGCTGGCTCAGGTTTGCCCTGGATCAGCCCCTAGTTATGCTGCTATAGGCTTAGACTGCCGGGGGACACCTCCCTGCTCTCTTCCTTCTCTTCCTCTCTCCTCCCCTCCCTCTCTTCTTCTCCCTCTCTATCTGTATGCATTTATGTAAATGTATGTTCTAACTCATCATCCGGGGTATCATCCCCAGAGTGTCTGTCTCTCATGTGGCAGGTTGACACTGATAAAGTTCACGTCAGGATCATGAATCATGGCTGCGCCTGCTGCCCTGGTCCTGCTGGACACCGGGAAGCTTTTTGATTTTGATTCATTTCCTGGATTCATCCAAACTTTCTCTTTTTCAACACAACATAATTTCTGTCAAATGTTGTATTTGTACTATGTTGTTTATCCTGTACACACGACATCTATTGCACGTCTGTCCGTCCTGGGAGAGGGATCCCTCCTCAGTCTCTCCCTGAGGTTTAGAACATTTTCCCTCCTTTAATTATGGGGTTTCTTTAGGAAGTTTTTCCTTGTGCGGTGCGAGGGTCTAAGGACAGAGGGTCTAAGGACAGAGGGTCTAAGGACAGAGGGTCTAAGGACAGAGGGTCAGAGGAACAGCAGGACTGTAATTAAATCCAGCGACAGGAAACCAGACTGTAAGCAGCTCTTCAGACACAGAGGGAAGAAAGTCGAGAGGAAAACAAAGTGTGATGTGAACCAGAAGTAAAACAGCAGAACAGAGAAAGTCCTTGTTCCTTATCTGAACACGTCACATAAACCACAACTTACACAAGTGAAGGTCTAGTAACTAATACAGGAAGTCGTTACGCAGTTAATCATCTAGTTTTTGATCTGACGGTCAATTAAAGTGAACGTTTTTAGAGATTTTTGAGAAGTCTTTGCAACCTTTAGCCTCAAAATCGTCTAAATCGATCATAAATTGAAGCTTCTGTATTTCACTTTTAAAAACTCACTTTTATTGTTAAACCTTTTCTTCCTCTTCTTCTCTTTTCTACATTTCTACTGTCTTCTGTTTCCAAAATGTTCTGGTAGCCTCGATGTTTTAGCATATTTACTGTTGTTTTGTAGCTCTGTTTAGAAAAGTGTTGCATAAATAAATCTTATTTTGTCTTGGGATCCAATTATTAAAAATGTGGGACACCGAATAAACTAACTAAATACCAAATGACAAATATATTTTTCTCTATATTTCTGAATGTTAATGGCTGCAAACTACAATAAACCTTTAACAAGATAAATAATAACAATTACAAACTAAAGCCTTTTATTGTTATATTTAAGAATATCTTAATTATAACAGTATTATACAGTAAATAAACAGTAGAAATAAGATAAGTACATTTAAAATACTTTATTTGAGTATTTCCATTTTCTGATACTTTTGCTCAACTGCAGTTATATTTACTTTACATACAAAACATGATTTCTTAATAAATATATATATCATGTTTGTTGTAAAACTCAGAGATCTTTGTTGTGTTAATGTATTGTTTTCATTTTGTGTTTATATTTTCCTGCCTTCGCCGGACAATAAGTGTGGTATTTCTACTAGTTCCTCCACTACTGGAAATTAAACACATTTTAGTAATTCCAATAAGTAACTCTAAACTCCCAGTTTGTGTTCGGGAGGCTAAAGACTTTCTTCTCTGATAAAACTTGTTAGGGCCGGCTCAGGCTTACCTTGTCTCTCATCGGACAGGCTGCTACTGTTAAAGGTTACGTCTGGATCATGAATCGTGGCTCACCTGTTGCCCTGGTCCTGCCTGACGCACACATTATCATTTGTATCGTTGTAATTTGATCTTGTTTTTTTCTGTACACACAACATCTGTTGCACACGTGTCCGTACTGGGGGAGCGATCCCTCCTCAGTTGGAGGTTTCCTCCATTTATTCCCGCTTTAATTGTGGGGTTTCTTTTGGGGAGAGTATTTCCATTTTATGCTACTTTACACTTCTACTCCACTACATGTGTTTGACAGCTTTAGTTAGTTTGCAGACTCAGATTCTTAATACAAAATATAAATATATATTATTATAGGTAGAGATGCCCAGCAGTGTACAACGTAAATAAAATGAGCTCCACCTTTACCAACATTAAAGAGATGAACACATAATGCATCAATAACTGTAGTTTAGTAATATAATATGTATTATTCTGCACAATGATGGTTCTATAAGTTTAATTTAATGCTAAAACTTTTGTACTTTTACTTTAGTGCGATTCTGCAGGACTTTTACTTGTAATAGAATATTTTACGCTTCAGTATTATAACTTTTAGGTAAGTAAATGTCTCAAGACTTAAATAAATCCAAACCAGCAGAGAGAAACAATAAGAAAATAAAGCTGCAGTTGTTATTAAGAACTTGTGTTTCTCACCATGGCATCATAGCTCAGTTTGTTCATGAAGTGTGCAGCCTCGGCTCCCTTGTAGTAGTTGAACCACACGGTCCCCTGGAACTGGTCTCCGGCGTCCAGCAGCAGCACGTTGCTCGCGGCGTCGCGGATCCGCCTGATCATCGTGGCTCTTCGGGCAACTCCGGCGAAACACTGGCTGCTGCTGCTGCCGCATTTCCCGGAGTGCTTGCTGGTCTCCTCCACCCGGGCGTGTACGTCGTTGGTGTGCAGGAGAACCAGGTCCCAGGCCGCCGAGGAGGACACGGAGAAGCCCAGCAGGAGGAGGAGGCACAGCCGCGGCGGAGCGCTCCTCTCCGGGCGCACGGCTCCCATCTCTCCGCGCTAAAAAACACTGGCGGAGAAAATTCTCTGGTGTTTGGTTTTTCTTACATGACCCGAAGGAATGTCTTCTGTCTGTTGCTTCTGATCGTCTAATAGTCTAGTAATGAATTAAACGGCACATTACATGCTGTGCAGACTGAGAGCGCGCGTCAGGAGGCGCCTTGTGGGTAACAACCCGAGGCGGAGGAAGAGGAAGAGGAGGAGGAGGAGGAGGAGGAGGAAGAGGAAGAGGGCATTTGGGAGGATTTTGGTTATGGTACGCCCTTTCTTCTCTCATGTCATTTGTCAACTCTGCACTAAGATTACACGCTGGGTGGAAGCTGCGCGCGCAGAATGTGGAAGATTTGTGTTTACGAGGTTTATTTACAGACTAAAGCACCTTTTAAAAGCAAGACAATTAAAAGTGTTTTACATGACGCACAAAGTAAGTAAATAAATACAAAGCAATGCAAAAAGGATGAAAACTGAAGATGAATACAAGTTAAAACAGATATCTGTATTTGAACTTGTATTCATGTATTTTAAACCTGTTTTATGAGCTTGTTTTGGATCTTTACAGAAAGTGTTTTAATTGTATGTTTATGAAGTTTCCTTTGCACTCTGTAAAGATGCTTTGTGTCTCATCTGCAGGTGAAATGAAACTAAAGGATAAGAGATGTTTCTTTCTAACTGCACCTTTAATTCATTCTAATAAAACTAAACAAACTACAGTTTGTTCCTCAGAGACACTTAAAGACTGGACATGTTTTTGGCTGTTAAACTCTTTAATATTTTATTCATTGAGCTTTAAAATGATTTCAGGAGCAAAAATCACTGTGAGTAATAATTATTGCAAAGAAAATGCATTTCTACTCAGAATCTCTTTATGAATCAGTGTTTTGTGCCAAATAAAATGCACGTCTACATGTTTATGAATGTCAAGTAAAGCTGCAGACTCAGCTGAAAGAAAGAGCGATGAAGATGAAGATGAAGCTGCTGGTTTCCCTGTAAAGAGAACATCAGTTTGTAGACTTGAGAGGAAATCCTTCACAGATGAAATCATTTCTGCTTTTCTTTGTGACAAAGACACGACACATCAATCTAACATCCAGCAGCAGGAGACTCCTCTGTAACATCCAGCAGCAGGAGACTCCTCTGTAACATCCAGCAGCAGGAGACTCCTCTGTAACATCCAGCAGGAGGAGACTCCTCTGTAACATCCAGCAGGAGGAGACTCCTCTGTAACATCCAGCAGGCAGGAGACTCCTCTGTAACATCCAGCAGGAGGAGACTCCTCTGTAACATCCAGCAGCAGGAGACTCCTCTGTAACATCCAGCAGGAGAGACTCCTCTGTAACATCCAGCAGGAGGAGACTCCTCTGTAACATCCAGCAGGAGGAGACTCCTCTGTAACATCCAGCAGGAGGAGACTCCTCTGTAACATCCAGCAGGAGGAGACTCCTCTGTAACATCCAGCAGGAGGAGACTCCTCTGTAACATCCAGCAGGAGGAGACTCCTCTGTAACATCCCAGCAGGCAGGAGACTCCTCTGTAACATCCAGCAGGAGGAGACTCCTCTGTAACATCCAGCAGGAGACTCCTCTGTAACATCCAGCAGCAGGAGACTCCTCTGTAACATCCAGCAGGAGGAGACTCCTCTGTAACATCCAGCAGGAGGAGACTCCTCTGTAACATCCAGCAGGAGACTCCTCTGTAACATCCAGCAGCAGGAGACTCCTCTGTAACATCCAGCAGGAGGAGACTCCTCTGTAACATCCAGCAGGAGACTCCTCTGTAACATCCAGCAGCAGGAGACTCCTCTGTAACATCCAGCAGGAGGAGACTCCTCTGTAACATCCAGCAGGAGGAGACTCCTCTGTAACATCCAGCAGGAGGAGACTCCTCTGTAACATCCAGCAGGAGGAGACTCCTCTGTAACATCCAGCAGGAGGAGACTCCTCTGTAACATCCAGCAGGAGGAGACTCCTCTGTAACATCCAGCAGCAGGAGGCTCCTCTGTAACATCCAGCAGCAGGAGACTCCTCTGTAACATCCAGCAGGAGGAGACTCTTCTGTAACATCCAGCAGGAGGAGACTCCTCTGTAACATCCAGCAGGAGACTCCTCTGTAACATCCAGCAGCAGGAGACTCCTCTGTAACATCCAGGAGGAGACTCCTCTGTAACATCCAGCAGGAGACTCCTCTGTAACATCCAGCAGCAGGAGACTCCTCTGTAACATCCAGAAGGAGACTCCTCTGTAACATCCAGCAGGAGGAGACTCCTCTGTAACATCCAGCAGGAGGAGACTCCTCTGTAACATCCAGCAGGAGGAGACTCCTCTGTAACATCCAGCAGGAGGAGACTCCTCTGTAACATCCAGCAGGAGACTCCTCTGTAACATCCAGCAGGAGGAGACTCCTCTGTAACATCCAGCAGGAGGAGACTCCTCTGTAACATCCAGCAGGAGGAGACTCCTCTGTAACATCCAGCAGGAGGAGACCTTCATCCAGCAGGAGACTCCTCTGTAACATCCAGCAGGAGGAGACTCCTCTGTAACATCCAGCAGGAGGAGACTCCTCTGTAACATCCAGCAGGAGACTCCTCTGTAACATCCAGCAGGAGACTCCTCTGTAACATCCAGCAGGAGGAGACTCCTCTGTAAACATCCAGCAGCAGGAGACTCCTCTGTAACATCCAGCAGAGGAGACTCCTCTGTAACATCCAGCAGGAGGAGACTCCTCTGTAACATCCAGCAGAGGAGACTCCTCTGTAACATCCAGCAGGGAGACTCCTCTGTAACATCCAGCAGGAGACTCCTCTGTAACATCCAGCAGCAGGAGACTCCTCTGTAACATCCAGCAGGAGGAGACTCCTCTGTAACATCCAGCAGGAGGAGACTCCTCTGTAACATCCAGCAGGAGACTCCTCTGTAACATCCAGCAGAGGAGACTCCTCTGTAACATCCAGCAGGAGGAGACTCCTCTGTAACATCCAGCAGGAGGAGACTCCTCTGTAACATCCAGCAGGAGGAGACTCCTCTGTAACATCCAGCAGGAGGAGACTCCTCTGTAACATCCAGCAGGAGGAGACTCCTCTGTAACATCCAGCAGGAGGAGACTCCTCTGTAACATCCAGCAGGAGGAGACTCCTCTGTAACATCCAGCAGAGGAGACTCCTCTGTAACATCCAGCAGGAGGAGACTCCTCTGTAACATCCAGCAGGAGGAGACTCCTCTGTAACATCCAGCAGAGGAGACTCCTCTGTAACATCCAGCAGGAGACTCCTCTGTAACATCCAGCAGGAGGAGACTCCTCTGTAACATCCAGCAGGAGGAGACTCCTCTGTAACATCCAGCAGGAGGAGACTCCTCTGTAACATCCAGCAGGAGACTCCTCTGTAACATCCAGCAGAGGAGACTCCTCTGTAACATCCAGCAGGAGGAGACTCCTCTGTAACATCCAGCAGGAGGAGACTCCTCTGTAACATCCAGCAGCAGGAGACTCCTCTGTAACATCCAGCAGGAGGAGACTCCTCTGTAACATCCAGCAGGAGGAGACTCCTCTGTAACATCCAGCAGGAGACTCCTCTGTAACATCCAGCAGGAGACTCCTCTGTAACATCCAGGAGGAGGACTCCTCTGTAACATCCAGCAGGAGGACTCCTCTGTAACATCCAGCAGCAGGAGACTCCTCTGTAACATCCAGAAGGAGACTCCTCTGTAACATCCAGCAGGAGGAGACTCCTCTGTAACATCCAGCAGGAGGAGACTCCTCTGTAACATCCAGCAGGAGGAGACTCCTCTGTAACATCCAGCAGGAGGAGACTCCTCTGTAACATCCAGCAGGAGACTCCTCTGTAACATCCAGCAGGGAGACTCCTCTGTAACATCCAGCAGGAGGAGACTCCTCTGTAACATCCAGCAGGCAGGAGACTCCTCTGTAACATCCAGCAGAGGAGACTCCTCTGTAACATCCAGCAGGAGGAGACTCCTCTGTAACATCCAGCAGAGGAGACTCCTCTGTAACATCCAGCAGGAGACTCCTCTGTAACATCCAGCAGGAGGAGACTCCTCTGTAACATCCAGCAGGAGACTCCTCTGTAACCATCCAGCAGGAGACTCCTCTGTACATCCAGCAGGTAAGACGGGAGACCCTCTGTAACATCCAGCAGGAGACTCCTCTGTAACATCCAGCAGGAGACTCCTCTGTAACATCCAGCAGGAGGAGACTCCTCTGTAACATCCAGCAGGGAGACTCCCTCTGTAACATCCAGCAGGAGGAGACCCTCTGTAACATCCAGCAGGAGACTCCTCTGTAACATCCAGCAGGAGACTCCTCTGTAACATCCAGCAGGAGAGACTCCTCTGTAACATCCAAGCAGGAGACTCCTCTGTAACATCCAGCAGGAGACTCCTCTGTAACATCCAGCAGGAGGAGACTCCCTCTGTAACATCCAGCAGGAGAGACTCCTCTGTAACATCCAGCAGAGGAGACTCCTCTGTACATCAGCAGCAGGAGACTCCTCTGTAACATCCAGCAGGAGACTCCTCTGTAACATCCAGCAGGAGACTCCTCTGTAACATCCAGCAGGAGGAGACTCCTCTGTAACAATCCCTCCACTGGCCGAGAACCACAAAGCTGCAGGAAGAAGAACATGAACACAACATGAGCAGAACATGAGCTGAACATGAGCAGAACATGAACACAACATGAGCACAACATGAGCACAACACGAGCAGAACACGAGCAGAACACGAGCACAACACGAACACAACACGAACACAACATGAGCAGAACATGAACAGAACATTATCACAACATGAGCAGAACATGATCAGAACATGAGCAGAACATGAGCATGAACATGAGCAGAACATGAGCAGAACATGAAGCACAACATCAGCAGAACATGAGCAGAACATGAACACAACATCAACACAACATGAACACAACATGAGCTGGACATGAACACAACATGAACACAACATGAACACAACATGAGCTGGACATGAGCAGAACATGAGCAGAACATGAGCACAACATGAACACAACATGAACACAACATGAGCAGAACATGAACACAACATGAACACAACATGAACACAACATGAGCACAACATGAACACAACATGAACACAACATGAACACAACATGAGCAGAACATGAACACAACATGAACACAACATGAACACAACATGAACACAACATGAGCAGAACATGAACACAACATGAACACAACATGAACACAACATGAACAGAACATGAACACAACATGAACACAACATGAGCAGAACATGAACACAACGTGAGCAGAACGTGAACACAACATGAGCACAACATGAGCACAACATGAGCAGAACATGAACACAACATGAGCACAACATGAGCAGAACATGAACACAACATGCACACAACATGAACACAACATGAGCAGAACATGAACACAACATGAACACAACATGAGCAGAACATGAACACAACATGAACACAACATGAACACAACATGAACACAACGTGAGCAGAACGTGAGCAGAACGTGAACACAACATGAGCACAACATGAACACAACATGCACACAACATGAGCAGAACATGAACACAACATGAACACAACATGAACACAACATGAACACAACATGAACACAACATGAGCAGAACATGAACACAACATGAGCAGAACATGAACACAACATGAACACAACATGAACACAACATGAACACAACGTGAACACAACGTGAGCAGAACGTGAGCAGAACGTGAACACAACATGAACACAACATGAGCACAACATGAACACAACATGAACACAACATGAGCACAACATGAACACAACATGAGCACAACATGAACACAACATGAACACAACATGAACAGAACATGAACACAACATGAACACAACATGAGCAGAACATGAACACAACATGAACACAACGTGAACACAACGTGAACACAACGTGAACACAACGTGAGCAGAACGTGAGCAGAACGTGAACACAACATGAGCACAACATGAGCACAACATGAGCAGAACATGAACACAACATGAGCAGAACATGAGCAGAACATGAACACAACATGCACACAACATGAACACAACATGAGCAGAACATGAACACAACATGAACACAACATGAGCAGAACATGAACACAACATGAACACAACATGAACACAACATGAACACAACATGAACACAACGTGAGCAGAACGTGAGCAGAACGTGAACACAACATGAACACAACATGAACACAACATGAGCACAACATGAGCACAACATGAGCAGAACATGAACACAACATGAACACAACATGAGCAGAACATGAACACAACATGAGCAGAACATGAGCAGAACATGAACACAACATGAGCAGAACATGAGCAGAACATGAGCAGAACATGAACAGAACATGAACACAACATGAACACAACATGAACACAACGTGAGCAGAACGTGAGCAGAACGTGAACACAACATGAACACAACATGAACACAACATGAGCACAACATGAGCACAACATGAGCAGAACATGAACACAACATGAACACAACGTGAACACAACATGAACACAACATGAGCAGAACATGAGTAGAACATGAACACAACGTGAACACAACATGAACACAACATGAACACAACATGAACACAACATGAGCTGAACATGAACACAACATGAACACAACATGAACACAACATGAGCAGAACATGAACACAACATGAACACAACATGAACACAACATGAACACAACATGAACACAACGTGAGCAGAACGTGAACACAACATGAGCACAACATGAGCACAACATGAGCAGAACATGAGCAGAACATGAGCAGAACATGCACACAACATGAACACAACATGAGCAGAACATGAACACAACATGAACACAACATGAACACAACATGAGCAGAACATGAGCAGAACATGAACACAACATGCACACAACATGAACACAACATGAGCAGAACATGAACACAACATGAACACAACACGAGCAGAACGTGAGCAGAACATGAGCAGAACATGAACACAACACGAGCAGAACGTGAGCAGAACATGAGCAGAACATGAATACAACATGAGCACAATATGAACACAACACGAGCAGAACGTGAGCAGAACATGAGCAGAACATGAATACAACATGAGCAGAACGTGAGCAGAACGTGAGCAGAATGTGAGCACAACGTGAGCAGAACATGAGCAGAACATGAACAGAACATTAACACAACATGAGCAGAACATGATCAGAACATGAGCAGAACATGAGTAGAACATGAGCAGAACATGAGCTGAACATGAGCACAACATGAGCAGAACATGAGCAGAACATGAGCTGAACATGAGCAGAACATGAGCTGAACATGAGCAGAACATGAGCTGAACATGAGCAGAACATGAGCAGAACATGAGCTGAACATGAGCTGAACATGAGCTGAACATGAGCTGAACATGAGCAGAACATGAGCAGAACATGAACGGAACATGAGCAGAACATGAGCACAACATGAGCAGAACATGAGCTGAACATGAGCTGAACATGAGCTGAACATGAGCAGAACATGAGCTGAACATGAGCAGAACATGAGCAGAACATGAGCACAACATGAACGGAACATGAGCAGAACATGAGCACAACATGAGCGGAACATGAACACAACATGAGAAGAACATGAGCGGAACATGAACACAACATGAACACAACATGAGCTGGACATGAACACAACATGAACACAACATGAACACAACATGAACACAACATGAACACAACGTGAGCAGAACGTGAACACAACATGAGCACAACATGAACACAACATGCACACAACATGAACACAACATGAACACAACATGAACACAACATGCACACAACATGAACACAACGTGAGCAGAACGTGAACACAACATGAGCACAACATGAACACAACATGAACACAACATGAGCAGAACATGAACACAACATGAGCTGGACATGAACACAACATGAACACAACATGAACACAACGTGAGCAGAACGTGAACACAACATGAGCACAACATGAGCGGAACATGAACACAACATGAGAAGAACATGAGCGGAACATGAACACAACATGAACACAACATGAGCTGGACATGAACACAACATGAACACAACATGAACACAACATGAACACAACATGAACACAACGTGAGCAGAACGTGAACACAACATGAGCACAACATGAACACAACATGCACACAACATGAACACAACATGAACACAACATGAACACAACATGCACACAACATGAACACAACGTGAGCAGAACGTGAACACAACATGAGCACAACATGAACACAACATGAACACAACATGAGCAGAACATGAACACAACATGAGCTGGACATGAACACAACATGAACACTACATGAACACAACATGCACACAACATGAACACAACATGAGCAGAACATGAACACAACATGAGCACAACATGAGCAGAACGTGAACACAACATGAACACAACATGAACACAACATGAACACAACATGAACACAACATGAACACAACATGAACACAACATGAACACAACATGAACACAACGTGAGCAGAACGTGAACACAACATGAGCACAACATGCACACAACATGAACACAACATGAACACAACATGAGCTGAACATGAGCACAACATGAGCAGAACGTGAGCAGAACATTAACACAACATGAGCAGAACATGATCAGAACATGAGCAGAACATGAGCTGAACATGAGCACAACATGAGCAGAACATGAGCACAACATGAGCAGAACATGAGCAGAACATGAGCAGAACATGATCAGAACATGAGCAGAACATGATCAGAACATGAGCAGAACATGAGCTGAACATGAGCAGAACATGAGCAGAACATGAGCAGAACATGAACACAACATGAGCAGAACATGAGCAGAACATGAGCACAACATGAGCACAACATGAGCAGAACATGAGCGGAACATGAGCGGAACATGAGCGGAACATGAGCTGAACATGAGCAGAACATGAGCAGAACATGAACGGAACATGAGCAGAACATGAGCTGAACATGAGCTGAACATGAGCTGAACATGAGCAGAACATGAGCTGAACATGAGCAGAACATGAGCTGAACATGAGCAGAACATGAGCAGAACATGAGCACAACATGAACGGAACATGAGCAGAACATGAGCACAACATGAGCGGAACATGAACACAACATGAGAAGAACATGAGCGGAACATGAACACAACATGAACACAACATGAACACAACATGAACACAACATGAACACAACGTGAGCAGAACGTGAACACAACATGAGCACAACATGAGCACAACATGAGCAGAACATGAGCAGAACATGAGCAGAACATGCACACAACATGAACACAACATGAGCAGAACATGAACACAACATGAACACAACATGAACACAACATGAGCAGAACATGAGCAGAACATGAACACAACATGCACACAACATGAACACAACATGAGCAGAACATGAACACAACATGAACACAACACGAGCAGAACGTGAGCAGAACATGAGCAGAACATGAACACAACACGAGCAGAACGTGAGCAGAACATGAGCAGAACATGAATACAACATGAGCACAACATGAGCACAATATGAACACAACACGAGCAGAACGTGAGCAGAACATGAGCAGAACATGAATACAACATGAGCAGAACGTGAGCAGAACGTGAGCAGAATGTGAGCACAACGTGAGCAGAACATGAGCAGAACATGAACAGAACATTAACACAACATGAGCAGAACATGATCAGAACATGAGCAGAACATGAGTAGAACATGAGCAGAACATGAGCTGAACATGAGCACAACATGAGCTGAACATGAGCACAACATGAGCAGAACATGAGCTGAACATGAGCTGAACATGAGCTGAACATGAGCAGAACATGAGCTGAACATGAGCAGAACATGAGCTGAACATGAGCAGAACATGAGCAGAACATGAGCACAACATGAACGGAACATGAGCAGAACATGAGCACAACATGAGCGGAACATGAACACAACATGAGAAGAACATGAGCGGAACATGAACACAACATGAACACAACATGAGCTGGACATGAACACAACATGAACACAACATGAACACAACATGAACACAACATGAACACAACGTGAGCAGAACGTGAACACAACATGAACACAACATGAGCTGGACATGAACACAACATGAACACAACATGAACACAACATGAACACAACGTGAGCAGAACGTGAACACAACATGAGCACAACATGAACACAACATGCACACAACATGAACACAACATGAACACAACATGAACACAACATGCACACAACATGAACACAACGTGAGCAGAACGTGAACACAACATGAGCACAACATGAACACAACATGAACACAACATGAGCAGAACATGAACACAACATGAGCTGGACATGAACACAACATGAACACAACATGAACACAACGTGAGCAGAACGTGAACACAACATGAGCACAACATGAGCGGAACATGAACACAACATGAGAAGAACATGAGCGGAACATGAACACAACATGAACACAACATGAGCTGGACATGAACACAACATGAACACAACATGAACACAACATGAACACAACATGAACACAACGTGAACACAACGTGAGCAGAACGTGAACACAACATGAGCACAACATGAACACAACATGCACACAACATGAACACAACATCAGCACAACATGAACACAACATGAACACAACATGAGCAGAACATGAACACAACATGAGCTGGACATGAACACAACATGAACACAACATGAACACAACATGCACACAACATGAACACAACATGAGCAGAACATGAACACAACATGAGCACAACATGAGCAGAACGTGAACACAACATGAACACAACATGAACACAACATGAACACAACATGAACACAACATGAACACAACATGAACACAACGTGAGCAGAACGTGAACACAACATGAGCACAACATGAACACAACATGCACACAACATGAACACAACATGCACACAACATGAACACAACATGAACACAACATGAGCTGAACATGAGCACAACATGAGCAGAACGTGAGCAGAACATTAACACAACATGAGCAGAACATGATCAGAACATGAGCAGAACATGAGCTGAACATGAGCACAACATGAGCAGAACATGAGCACAACATGAGCAGAACATGAGCAGAACATGAGCAGAACATGATCAGAACATGAGCAGAACATGATCAGAACATGAGCAGAACATGAGCTGAACATGAGCAGAACATGAGCAGAACATGAGCAGAACATGAACACAACATGAGCAGAACATGAGCAGAACATGAGCACAACATGAGCACAACATGAGCAGAACATGAGCGGAACATGAGCGGAACATGAGCGGAACATGAACACAACATGAGAAGAACATGAGCAGAACATGAGCAGAACATGAACACAACATCAACACAACATGAGCAGAACATGAACACAACATGAACACAACATGAGCTGAACATGAACACAACATGAACACAACATGAACACAACATGAACACAACATGAACAGAACAAGAACACAACATGAACACAACATGAACACAACATGAACAGAACAAGAACACGTGAAGGACTCAAACGTTTTGGATACGAAGATGATTGACAGGGCATCATGTCAATGTGTAACAACACACATCTCCCTCGTGGTCCACCTGATGGATGTGAAGCTTTCAATCGTTCCACATGATCTTCATCAGCAGACTTCAAGGACTTGTAGATATTCAAAGTTCCAAGTTACATTTGGGAAACTTGGACGACGTGATTACGAGTAACAGACGGTGTGAAAATGAAAATGAGAACAAAGTTTCCCAGTTTGAGACGAGACAATAAGACATTTTATCATAATATGAAGAGAGATGGTGAAGTGAAGACTGAAGCAGCAGCTCTCCTCCTCTCTGTGGTGACTCCCTGTACCTTCTCTTGGTCTCACAAGAGGGCGGCAGAGCGCAAGAAATAAAGTGACACCAAGAGGAGCGAGCACAGCATCATATTAAACTCTTTATGAATAATAGAAAGGTGGACACGTTGTGAGATGTTGAGCGGTTCAATGATCTGTCCACTGGAGTCCAGCTGCACTTTGTTTCAGGACATATTTAAATATGTTCGCTATCAAGTCTTCAAGTACGTACTTTAGTTCATCTAATAGTGTTGTTTGGTTACAAGGAGGTTCTGCTTTGTTTGTTTGGCAGCAGGATTACAGAACAACTTTGTAATGAAGCGTAGTGGAAGATAAAGTGCTCTGTGCTCTCTTAACGCCAGTTTATAAAACTACACGAGTACCATGTGTCTCCTGGTTCACTCCTGGCTCTCTGCTATATATATATATATATATATATATATATATATATATATATATATATATATAGCACATATGAAGTAGAAATATTTAAATACACCATTTTTATAAGAAGATAAAGAGAATATAACACATTTGTACTGCATGAAAAAACTGCGACTGATAAGCACAAAGTGTGTGTGTGTGTGTGTGTGTGTGTGTGTGTGTGTGTGTGTGTGTGTGTGTGTGTGTGTGTGTGTGTGTAAAGGAGAGACTGTGTGAACATATAGAGATCATTTATTCAGATCTCTTGAGGTGAGAGGTTCAGGGACCGCTGTGAATATGGCCTTGCTAGTTTTTCCCGAGCTAGCATGACGTGGTCGGTGCCAATGGATTCCTTCGTTTTGTGATTTCATATGTTATCAGTGTGTTTACTCTCGCTTTAAGACGGAGCCCGTTGAAGCCTCTTAAAGACAGGAAAGTCGTCCGGGGGGAGGAGGGGGCGATCCAGAGGGGGGGGGCCAGAGACTTCACTGATGCTTTTGTTTGTTGGAAGTTGTTTGTGTGACGTAGAAAACATTTCCTTTAGATCTTTAGCTCCAGCGGTCCGTGTGAAGGTCGCTGCCTTGCTCAGGAGCACTCTGCCAGCAGCTGCTGATGAACACGAGGACTTTGTGATGTAAATCCTTCCTCTTTGAACCGTCCCGTGACGAGGCTGCATGTCTGACACGTTCACTGATCAATGAAAACTCCTCCTCAGTGCGTCAACCTCCTAACGATCCGCTGATAACGAGGCGTTCAGCCAGCGGACACGCAGCTCACATTGCCCCGCGGATATCGGCCTCGCCATCCGCTCGATCCCTGTCCTCCTCTCGGGAGGTCAGAGGTCACGGATGCCCACGTAGCGGCGTTCAGCATCTTCCCCAAGGAGGCTCCGGCAGGGCGGGTTCCCACAGCGGCGCCGATGCTTCCCATGACTTTTATGTGACTTTACGCTCGCTAGCAGACAAACTAAATCTGAAGTTGGTTTCACTCTCCTGCGACGCAGAGAAATCTTACATCACATACATTAAAGCACTTCGACATCATCCTTGAAGTCTTTCTGCTTGTAAACCAGTAGAAGCAGCCGCCACACCGCCGCCCACGTGTTGTGATTTGCGTCATGATCCCCCCCCCCCGCCTCCTCTCTGGCCATCCATGCAAGTCAGCTGCCAGCGCCGATCCCCCGCAGCGAACAGCGGAGGAGGTCTGATGATGAGGCGTGATGTGTCTGAAGGGCAAACGTGCCCGCAGAGTCAAAACCTCACATTCAATTAAGTCGTTCGTCAGACCCACGTCAGATCCTCTGACAGGAAGGAGACACGGCGAGGAGGTTCCACTCAAAACAACACGTTATAAGTGATGGAGGGATCCAATCAATACGGTTTAAAAGAGACGTAGAAGTGTTCCTGCAACAGCAGAAACAGTGAGAACACAGAACAAACTGCAGCTTTCTTCTCGGCCCTGTTTGGATTTTGTTCTTAATTATTCAGATTATTCAGAAAAGAAAGTTTAGCAGAGTTATGGAAACACTTTAATATCCTTTTAAATAATCACTGCGTCTGCATAATATCTACAAATCAGACGGTGAAATCAACATTTTGCGAAGTCGCGTCTGAGAGGAATGATCTGTCTGCACGGTTCAACAACACGTCACATGACACCACAACAAACAGAGTCTGAGAATCAAGAAGGATTCTTCTGTTTGTTTCTGGGGAGAAATCAGGAGCCATCAGAGACACGAAGAAAATGTTTTGGATGAACATTTGAAGGAGGAGGAGGAGAGAACACCCGTATCATGTCGCAGATGGTCTGGCAGTTTGATCCAGAGATTCAACGCCTTCTCTCGTGACCTGCAGGTTGTAAACGACAGCGACGTTGGAGGAGGAGAAATGACGTCTCTCCATGAAGAGCAGCACGAGGATATCACGTCTGTCCGTCCTGGGAGAGGGATCCCTCCTCAGTTTCTCCCTGAGGTTTCTTCCGTTTCTTTTAGGAAGACTTAAGAAGGTCTAAGGTCAGAGGGTCTAAGGACAGAGGGTCTAAGGACAGAGGGTCTAAGGACAGAGGGTGTAAGGACAGAGGGTCTAAGGACAGAGGGTCTAAGGACAGAGGGTGTAAGGACAGAGGGTCTAAGGACAGAGGGTCTAAGGACAGAGGGTGTAAGGACAGAGGGTCTAAGGACAGAGGGTCTAAGGACAGAGGGTCTAAGGACAGAGGGTGTAAGGACAGAGGGTCTAAGGACAGAGGGTCTAAGGACAGAGGGTGTAAGGACAGAGAGTCTAAGGACAGAGGGTGTAAGGACAGAGGGTCTAAGGACAGAGGGTCTAAGGACAGAGGGTGTAAGGACAGAGGGTCTAAGGACAGAGGGTCTAAGGACAGAGGGTGTAAGGACAGAGAGTCTAAGGACAGAGGGTGTAAGGACAGAGGGTCTAAGGACAGAGGGTGTAAGGACAGAGGGTGTAAGGACAGAGGGTGTAAGGACAGAGGGTCTAAGGACAGAGGGTGTAAGGACAGAGGGTCTAAGGACAGAGGGTGTAAGGACAGAGGGTGTAAGGACAGAGGGTCTAAGGACAGAGGGTCTAAGGACAGAGGGTGTAAGGACAGAGGGTCTAAGGACAGAGGGTGTAAGGACAGAGGGTCTAAGGACAGAGGGTGTAAGGACAGAGGGTCTAAGGACAGAGGGTGTAAGGACAGAGGGTCTAAGGACAGAGGGTCTAAGGACAGAGGGTGTTGTAACCTGTACAGTCTGTAAACACTGAGACTAATGTATAATTTGTGATGTTGGGCTGTATAAATACATTTGATTTGATTTGATCACAAAGTAAAAGCATTCCCTGAACTAATTCACCACCACATTGGTTTTGATTTGCAGATTCTCTCCAGGGGATAAAGTTCGCTGCGTACGTTTGTTGATCTTCCTTCAGTCGAGAGAACAAAGGCCAGATGGGAAACTTAGTTTCGAAGTATTTGTTGATGAGTCGATACGAACAGCAGCCTCCTGCTTATGAAAGCAAATATCTGGCAGCGTGCTCGGAGACTCGGGGGTTCTTCAACCATGACATGATTAATAACCCTGCACTTAAAATAGGCTTCAGAAATAATTATGGGAGATGGATGGAGGCAGGGCTGCTCCACAACGAGAATCACTTTAATTACAGAGCGCACAGAAGGATCTGTGTTGGTGGATAAGTGCAGGCACAAAGCAGCAACACAGTGCTCAGACACGCAACTGGAGAAGTGCTCAGTGATTTCAGAAAGTCAACTTCCAGCTCATCAGCTGAGCTGCAGAGTCCAGTTGGACGTGAAGCAGAACCAGGAAGCTCTTTACAGTTTGATCAGGATCCAGATTCTTTATGGTGACAACACTGAGCTGCTGACACACGTTCAGATGACACTTATGATTATACTAAAAGAAGAACGCTCTGCTGCACACTGGCAGAACTTCACGTGTTGCAGAAGCTTCAGGCAGAGAAGTTGTAAGAAATGAAACATGAGAAGATCAGATATTCAGGCTGAAATATAAGTTATTTATCAACAAGAGAAGTTCAAACGGAGGACACTGGATCAGAAACAGGAGTCTATTAATAATAATACTGTAACTGTTGGCGTCAGGCAGACGATGCAGGAGCCTGCTGCTGCCGCTGCTCTGCTGTTGCCCTTGCTGTTGGTGCTGCTCTGCCGCTGCTCTGCTGCTGGTGCTGCTCTGCTGCTGCTCTCCTGCTGCTGCTGCTTCTGCTGTGCTGCTGGTGCTGCTCTGCTGTTGCTGCTCTGCTGCTGCTCTCCTGCTGCTTCTGCTCTGCTGCTGGTGCTGCTCTGCTGCTGCTCTCCTGCTGCTGCTGCTACTGCTGCTGGTGCTGCTCTGCTGCTGGTGCTGCTCTGCTGCTGCTCTCCTGCTGCTGCTGCTTCTGCTGTGCTGCTGGTGCTGCTCTGCTGTTGCTGCTCTGCTGCTGCTCTCCTGCTGCTTCTGCTCTGCTGCTGGTGCTGCTCTGCTGCTGCTCTCCTGCTGCTGCTGCTACTGCTGCTGGTGCTGCTCTGCTGCTGGTGCTGCTCTGCTGCTGGTGCTGCTCTGCTGCTGCTCTCCTGCTGCTGCTGCTACTGCTGCTGGTGCTGCTCTGCTGCTGGTGCTGCTCTGCTGCTGCTCTCCTGTTGCTGCTGCTACTGCTGCTGGTGCTGCTCTGCTGCTGGTGCTGCTCTGCTGCTGGTGCTGCTCTGCTGCTGCTGCTCTCCTGCTGCTGCTGCTTCTGCTCTGCTGCTGCTGACTCAAGGACAGTTTGTACCATCAGGCTGCTCAACCTCCAGACACACCCTAAATAAATATAATTTAGATATATATATTTTATTAAATATAAATAATAGTTTATTGTACTGCACAACCCTATTTTTTTCATATTACGTACATAAACTATATTGTTTTTTGTTATTATTGTTTTAACTTAAATTGTATATAGTTCTCCTTTTTAAAATATCTTATATATTTTATTCTTTGACAGCCGAGCTGACAGCTGTCTCTCTCCAACACTTTCATCGTACCGTGACCTTGTGTTCACCTACATGACAAATAAAACTAGAAGCTTGAACTAATAACAAATATTAATATTATGCATCTTAATAGCAGATGCATAATATTAATCATTTCATTGCTAGAAAAAACTTTTTCTTTTGCTACTTTGGATCCTGGTGAACGAGATCACGACTGAATCTGAAGAATTTGCAGTTTTTCAGACCACGTGAGAAAATAATGAGCGAACAGGATTCAGCACTTTTTACTTTAAGGTTTATGGTTAAAGTCGAGAGTATTGAAAGTTTAGATTGTATTTCCAGTCAAAATTATAAATGCATGTGTGAGTTCATTCTACATGTTTATTGTATTTGACATTATATTACAAAGTGCATTACGATCACGCGTCTGGACGTCGAGGAGACTCTGATGCTGAGTGTTTATCTGCCGACATCTTCAGATCAAAATTACTTTCAATGTCAGAGCGCTCTGAACATCTCCCACTTGTGAAAGCTGCGTTCATGTAAGTGAACGAGTACCTTCCTGTGAAGATGCTAATGTTTGTGTGCGTTTTTGGGTCATTGAAGTGAAACTACGAGTAATAAAACGTATTCATTCAAAAGAGTAAGAACCTGAAATCCTGCAGAGTCCTGGTCACTGACTGAGCCGGTTATTAATAAGATGTGGAGCACGTCTGTTCCAGATTTTAATATCTTTTATTTGATGAAAACGTGCTGCACATCGTCGGGTTAACAGCTCGTGAGATCAGCCGGATGAAGACTTGATTACTTTTACTAATAAAGCAACAACAATCTCGGAAAACTAGCCCTCGTTAGCTCAACAGAGATCTGCACGCGTCCTGCACGGCGTCCTGAATGAACCTCTTTCTAACCCAGCAGCGCCTGCAGTCCTGCAGCGTGCAGATGCAGAAGAAGTTTAAATGTATGGAAGTTAAAAAGGTCCAATATTGACTCTGTGTTGCGACGTGGTCGTGCATCGCTGCAAAGACTTAATATGAGAGTTCAATCCGCTCTTTCCCTTCGACTGACGTTGAAGTTCAAACTGAGAAGTCCCTCAGAGGTCAAAGGTCGAGATGGACACACATCCAGCCGGCGCTGCCCTGCCGCCCGGCTGCAGGCAGAACACTAACGTGTGTTCAACACGTCGATCTCTTCGCATGAAACAAGTGTTTTAAATATCCTGATAAATGATCTTCAGCTGCAGGTGGAGCTGCTTGTGTTACATCAACATCCTATAATATTAATGTTCTCGTCTATTTAAAGGAGATCTAACTACGATTTATAATAACGTATTTATATTATATATATATATATAATAACTATATATATATTATTATATATATATATATATTATATAATTATGTTAATGTTCTTCAGTGTATATTCTGGGACTTCAGAAAGGTACAAATATAGAAGTGGACATTTAAACGTCTGGGTCCACATTTCTGGTATTTTGAAAAGATAAATCTTAATATTATTAATATTAATATAAAAATTATAGTTATATAGATATATCATATAGTATTTTCCTCCTGACTATATAATTTCATTAAATTGATTTAAAAACAAATAAATGTTCATATTTTAAATATTTAGTTTAATTGGTTGCTCTGTTTTGTATTATGACTTCTGTTTTCCAGCTTCCTCTCACCTGCATCACGAGTCTTTAAAACTCAATTATGTACAATAATAAAGTGTGACAGAGGAAACAAGTCTTCCTGTGTGCAGATATCATTTCACAGCTTCACTTCCTGTCTCTCACCGCTTGTTGTTATTCTGTGTGACGGAGGCAGAGATGTTTCACTTCTCTGTCCCTCATTAGTCACGTGACACATGAAACATCTCCATAATGAGGTGCAGCATGAAGACCACCAGCCTGTAGCATGAAGACCACCAGCCTGCAGCATGAAGACCACCAGCCTGCAGCATGAAGACCACCAGCCTGCAGCATGAAGACCACCAGCCTGTAGCATGAAGACCACCAGACTGCAGCATGAAGACCACCAGCCTGCAGCATGAAGACCACCAGCCTGTAGCATGAAGACCACCTGCCTGTAGCATGAAGACCACTAGCTTGTAGCATGAAGACCACCAGCCTGTAGCATGAAGACCACCTGCCTGTAGCATGAAGACCACTAGCTTGTAGCATGAATACCTCCAGCCTGTAGCATGAAGACCACCAGCCTGCAGCATGAAGACCACCAGCCTGTAGCATGAAGACCACCTGCCTGTAGCATGAAGACCACTAGCTTGTAGCATGAAGACCACCAGCGTGTAACATGAAGACCACCAGCCTGTAGCATGAAGACTACCAGCCTGTAGCATGAAGACCACCAGCCTGCAGCATGAAGACCACCAGCCTGCAGCATGAAGACCACCAGCCTGCAGCATGAAGACCACCAGCCTCTAGCATGAAGACCACCAGCCTGTAGCATGAAGACCACCAGCGTGTAGCATGAAGACCACCAGCCTGTAGCATGAAGACTACCAGCCTGTAGCATGAAGACCACCAGGCTGCAGCATGAAGACCACCAGCCTGCAGCATGAAGACCACCAGCCTGTAGCATGAAGACCACCAGGCTGCAGCATGAAGACCACCAGCCTGCAGCATGAAGACCACCAGCCTGTAGCATGAAGACCACCAGCCTGCAGCATGAAGACCACCAGCCTGTAGCATGAAGACTACCAGCCTGTAGCATGAAGACCACCAGGCTGCAGCATGAAGACCACCAGCCTGCAGCATGAAGACCACCAGCCTGTAGCATGAAGACCACCAGCCTGCAGCATGAAGACCACCAGCCTGCAGCATGAACACCACCAGCCTGTAGCATGAAGACCACCAGCCTGCAGCATGAAGACCACCAGCCTGCAGCATGAACACCACCAGGCTGCAGCATGAAGACCACCAGCCTGCAGCATGAACACCACCAGGCTGCAGCATGAAGACCACCAGCCTGCAGCATGAACACCACCAGGCTGCAGCTGAGAACACATAATGATTAACACTCTGCAGAAGAAGTCCCAGCGCTGTGGCAAACATGGAACAACTGCAGCGATCCGTCACAGTTTCTCGTGCTGTCAAAGAAAATGTGCAGCTCATAATATATATTTAAAATGCTGCCGGTGGAGACGATGAAGCAGCTCCTGCTCTGTGAGACATTCATCTGAGGGTGTGATACAGACGATGTGCAGGGACGAGCCAGAGGCGGAAACAAGTGACCACACATTAGTTTGATTAATCTCAACAACCGATCATTAAACGCTTTGCTTTATTTATTAAGAAGCATATTATACAAGCGTTAAATATATCAGAATATGAATGGAGTCTGGCCTGTGTGGTGAGGCGACAATGAAAACAAACAGACGCAAAACGACTAAAAATATACGTGAAAATTACTACAAAGATACACAAAACCACAACAAAGGGATGTAAAATGACTAACAGCCGACTTTTAGTTCAGGGGGGAACACCGAGAAACGTTGTCAGAGCCCCTGCAGGGGGGGGGGGGGCTCCTGGGTGAGTTGCACCTATTTAAATCAGGTGATATTCAGTCCATTTCTATTCAAATGAGCCTCATTGAAAAAGGAGTCCAATGCACAAAGATCAGCTGTAACCTGTAACATACAGTTAAATTATTATTATTATTAAATGATTATTGTTGTTATCTGAAATGCATTTATAAGGGAGGGGGGTGAAGGCTCAAACTCTTGTCACAGTTGTCTGGAAGAGTTACTTCTACACAGTTCCCAATATCTTTATTTTGCATTTCCATCACAGATGCTACCTGAGGATACTATAAGTTCTTTAGTTGAGTTGTGAGATATTTATTTGAATTTTAAGATTATTTGTTGAATTTTAAGATTTTTGCTGAATTTTAAGATTTTTCTTGAATTTTAAGATTTTCTTGAATTTAAGATTTTTGTTGAATTTTAAGATATTTAGTTGAATTTTACGATTTTTGTTGAATTTTAAGATATTTAGTTGCATTTTAAGATGTTTTGTAATATTTTAAGATATCTTGCTGAATTTTAAGATTTCTTTTAATGTTACGATTTTTGCAGAATTTAAAGATTTTTCGTTGAATTTTAAGATATTTAGTTGAATTTTAAGATTTATTTAAAATTTTATGATTATTTGTTGAATTTTAAGATATTTAGTTGAATTTTAAGATGTTTTGTAATATTTTAAGATATTTTGCTGATGTTTTGTAATATTTTAAGATATTTTGCTGAATTTTAAGATATATTTTAATTTTAGGATGTTTGCAGAATTTTAAGATATTTAGTTGAATTTTAAGATTTTTGTTGAATTTTAAGATTTTTAGTTGAATTTTAAGATATTTAGTTGAATTTTAAGATATTTAGTTGAATTTTAAGATTTTTGTTGAATTTTAAGATATTTAGTTACATTTTAAGATGTTTTGTAATATTTTAAGATATCTTGCTAAATTTTAAGATTTCTTTTAATGTTACAATTTTTGCAGAATTTAAAGATTTTTAGTTGATTTTTAAGATTTATTGAATTTTAAGATTTTTGCAGAATTTTAAGATATTTGTTGAATTTCAAGATATTTAGTTGAACTTTAAGATTTTTGTTGAATTTTAAGATATTTAGTTGAATTTTAAGATGTTTTGTAATATTTTAAGATATTTTGCTCAATTTTAAGATATATTTTAATTTTAGGATGTTTGCAGAATTTTAAGATATTTAGTTGAATTTTAAGATTTTTGTTTAAGCTGTAAGATATTTTGATTAAATGCTCTTTGGTAGGCAGTGATGTTGTGTACATGTCTCGGACTTTTATTGTGAAAGGGAGCTTGGCACCGGGTGGTAAAGTGAGACTTATAGAGAATCAATGTAAACACAGATGGTCATTATTACATCATGAGAACAAAAAGCGAACATGTTGTTCATTTTAACTGTTCATTTAAATGCAAAGTAGAAAAATAAAGATTTGTGTCTGGATTATAATATCATCACGGCCGTCTCTCTCTCCTGTAGTCATTTATTAAAATATGGAAAAGCAAACAATGCAATTAACATATGTTGTTACATTTCCCCACCTCGTTTGGTGATTTGGTGACCTCTGACCCCCCGGGGGAGCGGCCCCACGTGGTGTCACGGTGCGCTCACATGTGCTCTTCTCAACTAGATGTTTTTATTCTGAAAGTAATTTATGTACCTGCGAACATTGTTGTTGCTCCGTCAGCCTCCAGGGTCTCTGCAGACAATGTCAGTCATACTAATAGCATGCAAATCCCTTTTAATTATACATTGTTTATTCCCCGTCCCCTCAAGCTATAGTTTGATTGCAAAGTCCATGTCCTCCTCAAATTGGATAAGGAGCAGCCTGGGAACAAACACACACACACACACACACACACACACAGTCGTAAAAAGGTTCCCGTTTGAGAAAAATAAGATGTTCCAAATCTTGCATATGTAGTAATAAATATTAGTTTTTGTTTCTAAAAGAGACGTTGTTTTAACGTGTGTAAATGATTACACAAATGTTTTTTTGTCAAAAGGTGCAATAAACATTTTTATTTGAGGGGTGAGGTGACTGAACATCGCTGTGGTCGGTGCACACGGTGTCACAGCAGCGACGCTCTTCGTCCTGAGTGACGCTCAGAGTCGCAGAGGATGCTGGGACTGTGTCTGCAGAATAACCTGCTCAGCAGATCTTCTCCGTGAAAATAAAGGTTACAGCAGCCGAAGAGGCGACATCATCCTCTGCTGACTGGAGGGTCTGTGTTACCGCTGACCTCGGGTCACGTCACACTTCTCACCTGGAGACATGAGATCAGGTTGCCAATACTCCCACTCAATATCTCCCAGTAGCCTTTATGTTCCTGTCCGGCCCTTGTGATAGATGTGAACCTCTTAAAGGCTGTCAGGTCTGTAAAGTAGAAACATTTTTCATGTGCAGCAGTTGTGTGCCGCTGCACGCAACATTAACTTCAGCTTTAAACACACAAATGTAAAACTATAAAGTGCTGAACAGAGGATCAAATTCATGATCCTGCTTCTCTCCGTGCATTCGAGTAAACAGAGTCAACGTGGCCTCTGAGACGACTGTAATACGCATCATTTACATGTCAGTCCTAACTCATTAGTGATGAACTGAACTTCAGCGAAGGTCCTGCTTCACATTCTCATCGTGTCAGAAACGCGTGGAGCCGGAGGAAGAGCGACACGTGCACACGACTGAAGTGTTTCTGCAGGATTCGCTGCCACTGAAACAACTCACTCAGAGACTCATTTATTTCATCAGTGTCACGCTGGGGTGAAGGTGAGGACCCAAATGCAGTATTCTGGACGAGGTCTTAACAAAAAGCGAGCTTTATTGAAAAAAAGCCGAAGCTAACAAAATACAAAGTAACAAAAAAACACAAACCGAGCAGAAGACGAGCAGAAGACGAGCAGAAGACGAGCAGAAGACGAGCAGAAGACGAGCAGAAGACGAGCAGAAGACGAGCAGAAGACGAGCAGAAGACGAGCAGAAGACGAATGACAATCCGACAAAACACAGTGGGGCAGACAGGGATAAATACACAGACACCAAACGAGGGAACAAGACACAGCTGGGGGAGAAAGGAAAAAACACAAGGGCAGAGTAAATGGACACAGGAGGAACACATTAACAATCAGAAGGGGAGGGTAAAGACACAGACAGGAAGTACAACTAGACATATAACAAGGGGGAGTGAACACTTCAACATAAAATAGGACACCAAAGAACAAGCAGATCGTTACAATCAGCAGGCTGCAGTACGACTGGAATAATAACGTTTAGTATTAATACCAAGAAGCAGCTTTCACATGAAGCACTCGCATCTCTGAAAGCAGAACTTTACATGTGTTAAGTTTTACAGCTTCAGGACGCTGCGACTTACTGAAGGAGGTTATAATACAGACGTATGCTGACACTCGTCTCTATTTGTCTTTTAACGTGGCCTCTACAACCGGCTGAAGTTACTGGATTATGTTCCTGGATGTTTTTGCTGAACTCTACAAATAGTTTTTCTCATTATTCACCTGGAATAACCTGCAGAAATGTTTAATTTCATCATATTTAATTTCCAGTTGTTCTTGTTTGGTTGTTATTTACTTTTAACGTTTCGTATTTGAGTTTCTAGTTGCTTTTAACTCGGCTTTATGTAAATGAGGTCTCTACCTCAGCTTCAAAAGTTGTATTAACGCTGAAGACGACTTGCTCTACATTTGAATTCCGCTCTCCTGCGTCTCCGTGTGAAGCCAGATGACATTTACTGTAATTTAGACATTCAAACAGAAGGAAAGCTCATGGACGTGCATCAGCGTGTGGTGGTGACAGTTCTGAGCAGATCGTCTTGTGATGCTGCGTTAGAAATAAAGATGATGTAACTTAATTAAAAAGATTACTGAGTTAATGCACTCGTAGGCCAGTGCAGCCCGCGAACTGTACAGGAAGTATTAGTTCACTACCGACAGGATATGACTCTAAAACACCTGCTGCCCCAAATACTCACTAGAGAAGCATATGTGGATTAATCCGCCGCAGAAAATAGTCCCCAACAAATGCACTATTTCATCCTGTTTGATACAAACAGTGAGCAGCTGTTTTAGGAAGTTACTGAACGAAACTGTACGAAGCACGACTTTCACAAGAATAAATGTCTTAAATCCAACAACTCTGTTGGCAAACACGTGATCCATCTCTGCACCAATAATACTTGAAAGTAGCACAAGAGCTAAAAGTTATGAATGAATCCATTTCTATTTCAGGCAGGTATTGATTGAAAGTGATCCAATGAGAAAGATTTACAGATATAAAGAGGGTCCGCTCACAGTGAGCGTATGGAGGCATCAGAGGTCATCTGAAGAGACCCGAGCGTCTCTCTGCTCGAGGCTCGTTCACTATTTATTGAATATTTCAGAGGCACGGTAAGAAGTCATGAACACTTCTCTCTCTCATGTGAATTAAGACGGGTCTGACAGAAGTCAGATCAAACCGACCAGTAACACAAGAAGATGAGCGCCCTCACCGTACTTCGCTCCCACGGCTTATTAAGGAATTCCCACAGCGGCCGACACACAAAGACACGTTGCACTGAACTTCAGCATTACCTCGTGGACATTCTGGGTTGAAGTAAGTCTTTGACAGATATAATCTGCAGAAAGTCCCTTGGCATCAAAGGAAAAAGTGGAAAACAAATCTCCTTAAATCCACCTGAAAGTTCAATTAGACATTTAAAACTTTTACAACTAGTTTAAGTTTATAACGATGTAAAGGCATCGGATTACAAATGATCTTAGTTATATTTTCCTTGTGTTATAAATTAGCGATGAAACAGAATATACTGTAGATTGTACAGGTGAGTTAAAAAGGACTTAAAACAATCCTACAACAATAATGATTCACCAAAACATACATTTGAAATAAGAATGAAATTTGCAATTAATATTGTTGTTATGGATAGCTAAATCAGACTTTGATATATTTTTACTTTGTACGTTCGGCACACTATTTGATGACAGTTCGTCAACTGAGGGTGAACGAGGTCTATCTGACAAACTGGACAGATGTGAGGTCTATGTCTCAAAGGGCTTTAAAGTGAACAGGGTCTATCTGCATCACTCATTTATGCAGATTTTGTATATATTTGCTGAGTCAGTGAGATCTACAAAGGTCTATCTCCACATGTTCAAGCATCATGTTAGTATCACAAAGGTCTCTCTGCTGACAACCAATAGCAGGGCGGGAAATGAATCACGTGATCATTTGAAGCACAGGAATAACTTAGTAGTTCAAGTTAAGATCATTAGTAGTTCAAGTTAAGATCATTTGTAGTTCAGGTTAAGATCATCAGTAGTTCAAGTTAAGATCATCAGTAGTTCAAGTTAAGATCATCAGTAGTTCAAGTTAAGATCATCAGTAGTTCAAGTTAAGATCATTAGTAGTTCAAGTTAAGATCATCAGTAGTTTAAGTTAAGATCATCAGTAGTTCAAGTTAAGATCATTTGTAGTTCAGGTTAAGATCATCAGTAGTTCAAGTTAAGATCATCAGTAGTTCAAGTTAAGATCATCAGTAGTTCAAGTTAAGATCATCAGTAGTTCAAGTTAAGATCATCAGTAGTTCAAGTTAAGATCATCAGTAGTTCAAGTTAAGATCATTAATAGTTCAAGTTAAGATCATCAGTAGTTCAAGTTAAGATCATTAGTAGTTCAAGTTAAGATCATTAGTAGTTCAAGTTAAGATCATCAGTAGTTCAAGTTAAGATCATTAGTAGTTCAAGTTAAGATCATCAGTAGTTCAAGTTAAGATCATCAGTAGTTCAAGTTAAGATCATTAGTAGTTCAAGTTAAGATCATTAGTAGTTCAAGTTAAGATCATAAGTAGTTCAAGTTAAGATCATCAGTAGTTCAAGTTAAGATCATCAGTAGTTCAAGTTAAGATCATTAGTAGTTCAAGTTAAGATCATCAGTAGTTCAAGTTAAGATCATTAGTAGTTCAAGTTAAGATCATTAGTAGTTCAAGTTAAGATCATTTGTAGTTCAGGTTAAGATCATCAGTAGTTCAAGTTAAGATCATCAGTAGTTCAAGTTAAGATCATCAGTAGTTCAAGTTAAGATCATCAGTAGTTCAAGTTAAGATCATTAGTAGTTCAAGTTAAGATCATCAGTAGTTCAAGTTAAGATCATCAGTAGTTCAAGTTAAGATCATCAGTAGTTCAAGTTAAGATCATTAGTAGTTCAAGTTAAGATCATTAGTAGTTCAAGTTAAGATCATTTGTAGTTCAGGTTAAGATCATCAGTTCAAGTTAAGATCATCAGTAGTTCAAGTTAAGATCATCAGTAGTTCAAGTTAAGATCATTAGTAGTTTAATAAAAAGTCTTAAGAATTCAGATTTATTAGCAAATATAATTTTCACTTTTAAGTTTCCTGCCACGTGGAACTTGTGTAAACATTTAGAGCTTAAAATGAAGCTAAGTTGCATAAAATACAGTTGAGGGTTAAATCTTCGGGGGGGAAATGTCAGATAGACTTGGGACTCTGGTGTTCCAACAATAGAACCACAAAGGTCTATCTGCACAATGAGTTTAGTTTCTACCCATAATGCACTGAATTGGCCCAAACTGTCTTAACTTCACTACCTAGTGTGCAGCATGTGATGTGTCAACATGGGTTGGAGTTGGTTTTATAGTGTCCACGTTATGAACTGCTGAACTTTCAAATGCGTTTTTCTCAAAACTCGTCAAAGTGCAGATAGACCTTGATAACCCTCAGTTGACGAGTTGATAATAAAAAGTCTGGATATTGTTTCCTGTTTTGTAGTTTAACCATGATGAAATATTGCCTTGAACACTATTTGCATCAAACAAAAGGGAAGGAATTGATGGTGAAGATGTAGCAGCGGAGTCATTCATGTGCATCAGAAGTTATTAAATATGATCAACCTGTCTCTATTATCTGGCTACGTACCACAATCCTTTAAAGTAGCTGTAATAAAACCACTTCTTAAAAAGCCTAGTCTTGATCCAGAGGTTTTAGCCAACTATAGGCCGATATCTAACCTTCCCTTTCTCACTAAGATCCTCGAGAAAGCAGTCGCAAAACAGTTGTGTGACTTATTACATAATAATAGTTTATTTGAGGTTTCAATCTGGATTTAGAGTCCATCATAGCACAGAAGACGGCACTGGTGAAAGTTACCAATGACCTTCTATTGGCATCAGACAAAGGACTTGTCTCTGTTCTTGTCTTGTTAGACCTCAGTGCTGCTTTCCACACTGTTGATCAGGACATTCTACTACAGAGACTGGAACATTGTGTTGGCATAAAAGGAACCGCACTAAGCTGGTTCAAGTCCTATTTATCTGAGCGATCTCAATTTGTACATGTTAACGATAAATCCTCCATGACAGCCAAAGTCAGTCTTGGAGTCCCGCAGGGTTCTGTACTTGGACCGATTCTATTCACCTTATATATGCTTCCTTTATGCAATATTATAAGGAACCACTCTATAAACTTTCATTGTTATGCAGATGATACCCAATTATATCTATCAATTAAACCAGATGAAACCAATCAATTGGCTAAACTTCAAGCATGCCTTAAGGACATAAAAACTTGGATGTCCTGCAACTTCTTGATGTTAAACACAGACAAAACTGAAGTTATTATACTTGGCCCTAAACGCCTCCAAAACACATTTTCTAATGACATAGAAGCTCTGGATGGCATTAACTTGGCCTCCAGCACCACTGTAAGGAATTTTGCCGTCATCTTTGATCAGGATCTGTCTTTTAACTCCCACATAAAACAAATCTCAAGGACTGCCTTCTTTCATCTACGTAACATTGCAAAAGTAAGACACATCCTCTCTCAAAATGATGCAGAAAAACTAGTCCATGCATTTGTTACTTCAAGGCTGGATTACTGCAACTCATTGTTATCAGGTTGTCACAAAAAGTCGCTTAAACAGATACAACACAGTGACTGACACAAGACAGGTTAAGCAGGGGCCGTCACAATTCCTCTAAGCCTTTCAAGTTTGGGCAGACATTAAATAAATACCACAGTAACTTGACAGTTGAAAACCAGCGGAGCAGCCCGATAAAAGGCTTCAGACGTTCGGAGAAAAGCTGTTGACGCAGAGAAGGAAAGCTGTGCATGTTTGTGAGGTCAAAATGGCAGAAGATGTCCTGGGGAAGACTGTTAAAGATCTCAAGAAAGTGAGGACTACTGCAAAAGGCAGCTTCACCAAACAGGCCAACTTCCTCAGCAGAGGGGCAAACAGCATGGTTGAAGCGGAGCTTAGGGAGGAGTTCACCAAACTCTCGAATTGTTTAAGAACATCATTGAAGCCAATGATGATTACAGGACTTGACTGCTGGCTGAGACTCAGGAGCCTGGAGAGGAGGAAGGTGCAGTTCTCGAAAAGCACGAAGAGGGCGACATTACGAGGACTGCTGCTGAGACTGAGTCAAGGTTTAAGGAGGTAAAAAACATTGTCCAAGCTAACCTGTGGTCAAGGTATGGCCAAGAGGAGATAACAAGTGCGGTCATTGTAGCACTTGAAGGTACCAACCTGGAGGGGTATGAGGTGCACTTTACACTTCTGGAGAAGCGGATGAAGGAGGCTGCCAGAAGTATGTCAGCCTGGGAGCGTTGGATCCCTGTGGAAATGAAGAAGGAGCTGCATGACAGAGTCAAGAACCTGAGAGCAGCCAGTAACAGGCTTTAGTTGAGGAGAGGTGAATTTGTCACTGCACGGAGGAGTGCAGAGGAGGCGCAGAGCCACAGAAGCTCCTGGAGGTGAGAGAGACAGAGCACTGCCCACACCAGCAACACGAGTGGTGAGAATTAGACCTACCAGCCTTTCCATCTTCAATGGTTGTAGAAGAGAATATCACAGATGGAGGAAAGACTGGGATAGCCTGCAAAGACAGGGGGAGCCTTCTGGGTCAGCTGAAGTCAAGAAAATTCAACTCCTCGACAGTGTGGATGACAGGATTACAAAAGATCTTAGGCTGTCAACCTACAACACTGCTGCCGACATGTTCAGAGTCATCGAGAATAGGTATGGGAATAAGTCAACCATCGTAATAGAAATCCTGGAAGAGCTAGAGAAAATGCCTCCTATAAAGGGAAACCAGCCAAGAAAAGTTATTGACCTCATACAGTCTGCGGAAAAAGCTCTGACAGATCTTACAGAGCTGGGAAATTCCGGTGCAATCAAAAACCCACTTGTGATTAATTCTATTGAGAGCAAGTTACCTGACTTTATTAAGAGAGACTGGATAATCTTCATGGTTGATCCCAGAAATAATGTCACAGCCGACAATCACTTTGACATGCTCTTGAGATTCCTGAAAAATCAGGAAGAGATCCTGGAGAGGTTTTCTGCTACAGCTGAGGATTGTAGACAGGATGGAGAAACCAGACCATTCAGAGAGGAAATTTGAGCGGAAATATGCTTCTACAAGAACCACAAAGAAAGAAGATCCTGGCGACGTGTGTGTTGTGTGTGGTGATGAAAGGCACAGTGACAAAATCTTCTTCTGTAGGAAGTTCAAAGGGCTGAAGCTAGGAGCATGCAGAAAGTGTCTCGGTTGTCATGAGGACGATGGATATTGCAGAGACACTTACCTATGCAGAAACAAAGACTGTAAGAAGGGAAGCACCTCAGATCACCATTTCTTTCTCTGCCGAAGAGGAGATTTCAGAAGGGTCAACGAGGAAAAGAGTGAAGAAGGCAACAGAGGGAAACCCAAGCTTACAGAGGAACAAGAGAAATTCATAGCCGAACTCTCCCCAGAAACGGCAGGAAAATGCAGGAGGGCTTTTACGAATATGGCTGCAGTAACACAGCGTGCTGAGAAGGATCAGTTTGGACTGACTGAGTCAAATGGATTGAAAGAGCTGCCAATTCTCATGATGCTACTAGAAGTCACAGCCAATGCAGGGCAGAAAATTGGAACCCTGATAGACTTAGGATCAGACACCAACTACATCACCCACAGAGCTGCCGATAGATTGAAGTTGAGGAGTGAAAAGATCACTTTAATAGTCTATGGAGTAGGAGGAATGGCTATGAAGGTAAACACTAGACGATATTTACTCAGAGTGAGAGTCAAGACACCCAGAAGCATGGAAAGAGCTCACAAACTTGTTTGCTACAGCCTGGACGAAATAGCCAAAGTGCACAGAGTCATTAAACCTGAGCAATTGAGGAAGTTTTTCCCAGAGACCAAGCTAGAAGACTTGAGAAGACCAGAGAGCATTGAGCTACTTATCAGCCATCGAGAAGGTAGGCTTGCCCCACAAAGAGTGAAGATCGTTGGGGACCTCGTCTTGTGGGAGAGCCCGCTGGGAAAAACTGTAGGCGGAGCTAATCCAGATCTCTTTGAGGAAGTGGACATGGCAGCACATAAGGCTGAGACACACTTTGCTCGTTCAATGAGGACCGCTGCAGTGAGGTATGAAGAGATCATTGAGGCACAGGAGGTTCAGGCTGAGACCAAGAGCACACTGGCTGGCAGAGAGTTTCTGGAATGGTGGAGATGGGAGAGTATTGGAGCAGCCTGTGAACCAAAGTGTGGGGGATGTCGCTGTGGGAAGTGTCAACCAGGAGGGAAGGAAATTACACTGATTGAGGAGAAAGAGCTGGAAATCATAAAGCAAGGCCTCACCTATGTAAAAGCAGATGCCCACTGTGATGCTCCACACTGGGATACAAAATATCCCTGGGTTGAGGAACCAACCTCTCTTCCCAATAATAGGAGTGGAGTGGAAGCAACTTTTCTGAGGACAGAAAAACAGCTCAAGAGGGAGCCCGAGTGGCAGGCTGCCTACACAGCTCAGGTACATGAAATGGTGGAAAGAGGAGCAGCCATAAAACTCACAGAGGAGATGATAAAAAGCTGGAGAGGTCCAGTATGGTATGTGAGTCACTTGGTAGCACCAAATCCCCACTCTGTGACGACACCAGTACGCCTTGTCTGGAACAGCAGCCAAAAGTTCAAGGGACTGAGTATGAACGACATCCTACTGAAAGGGCCGGATGTCCTTACTCCAATCCGAGCTGTTTTACTCAGGTTCAGAAGAGGAGTATTTGCAGCTCTGGGTGACATCAGAAATATGTATAATTCTGTGTGGCTGGAAGACCGGGAGATGCACCTCCACAGATTCCTCTGGAGAGACACTCAAGATGAGGAAATCGGAGAGTTTGCTATTTCCAGAGTCAACATTGGCGATCGACCAGCGGGGTGCATAGCACAGCTGGCTATGCGGAAGACAGCAAGGTTACCAATGTTTACCCACTTAGAAGAGGAGCGTAGAATCCTAGAGGAGGATAGCTATGTGGATGCTATCCTGACATCCCACAATAACCTAAAAAGGCTGGACAACTGCATCAAGCAGGTTGAGGAAATCCTGAGGGCAGGTGGTTTTTTCCTCAAACCATGGGTCCGGTCAAAGCAAAGTGGGAGGCAGGAGCATGTGCTGGAAAAGTCTTTATACTGCCAAATCAAATGAGGGAAGAAGACAATAAGGCTCTTGGAGTCGGATACCTGGTTGAAGAGAAGTTCAGCAGTTTAACTAGGCTGGTCAGAGTCATTGCCTGGGTATGGAGAGCTGCTATAAAGTGGAAGATGAAGGGCTCAGCTGCTTGCAAGGCAAAGTGGGAGGTAATTCCTTCAAAGGAGGCAAAATCCAAGGCCAAAAAAGCTGTGCTCTCTGTTGGAGAGTGTGAAGATGCTCTGAGGGATCTTTTTCTTTCAGCCCAGGAGGGTGTTGCCTTTCGTGAAACTACGCTCAGCAGACTGGCTGTGTACAAGGAAGAAGAATCAGGACTTTTGGTATGTGGAGGAAGAATTCAGATCTTCAATGAGGAGAAGACCGCAGTACCAATTCTACCATACGAGGCATGGATATTCACGCTTCTAACTCACGAAGCGCACAGAGTGAACCATGAGGAAATAGCAGGAACACTCTTACGGATGAGGAAAAAAGCCTGGGTTGTGAAAGGCAGAAAATTGGTTAAAAAAGTTGTTGACAGCTGTGTGATATGCAGGAAGGCCAGAGCGAGGAAGTGTCAGCAGATCATGGGAGCCCTTCCACCAGAGCGGACAAAGACAGCCAGACCATTTGAGTTCACCACAGTAGATCTCTTTGGACCTTATGAAGAAAAGGACGAGGTGAGAAAGAGAGTAAGTCTCAAGATCTGGGGGGTTGTCTTCTGCTGCAGCGCTGGAGATCCATCCAGCCAGCAAACTCACCGCACAGAAATGGAGCTGGTGAAGCAGCCGTCCGTGTAGTGAAAAGGGCCCTGCATAACCTGGGAGGAAATGGAACTTTCACTTGGGGGGAATTTCAAACATTCCTTTACATGGCAGGACTGCGTAGACTACATCAGCCCAAATTCTCTTCTGATAGGTAGAACTGGAACCAAAGGGGACCCAGGAAGCTTCAAGTTTCAAAGCTATTCCTACAAAAGACTAGGAGTGATCCAGGCAGAAGTAGAAAAGTTCTGGAAGAAGTGGAGTCAGTTGGCTGGACCCAATTTGTTTATAAGGAGTAAGTGGCACACAAGGGGGCGGAATGTGGCTGTTGGAGACATTGTTTGGCTAGCAGACCAAAATGCCCTGAGAGGTCAGTACAAGTTGGCCAGAGTTGTCAATGTCAACGCTGACAAGAAAGGAGTCGTAAGAGATGTAGCTGTGAGGACCTTTCCCAGCTACCCTGTCCCAGTCAAGAAACCAAACGGCAAAGGAACCAAGAGACTCTCAAACAAAATCCCCGCCAGCATTCTTCATAGGGATGTCAGACGTCTGGTCATCCTGCTTCCAGCTGAAGAACAATCAGAGTGTTGAAAGACTTGTGACCTCCTTGGGTTCAGTAACCAGGAGCTCAAGTGGGAGGTGTTAAGATGGGGTTTAAAATATTAAATTAATTTGTTTATTCTGTTTATTATTAGAGAGAAGACAGAGGTTTATTAATGTTTGTTAATTAACATTTGCCTGATTTGTTAATTATTAAAGAAAGTCAGGACCAAAAGGTTGGAATATTAAGTTTATTAGCTTTTAGTATTATTGTGGACCGTGTCAGAATGGTAAATGGCCACGAATTGCGATGTTTTGACTTGCGCTGTTAATTATTATTCATGCGCGCTTCAGGTTCATCCGTTCAAAAGGTAGATAAGTTCGGCCAGGTACTTCCTTTGTTCCGTAGATTCATCGCGTGGGATCAATGTAGAGAAGGCCACAGAGACGCCGTTGGTATGTTACAGCTGGTTAAATGTATTTGTTTGTTTGTTGGATATGTTTGATAACTACGCTGGAGCGCATTGGCGTGTATAATTTCATGTGACGGCGCTGCACCTTTGTTTGAGTCCACTGCGTTTAAACACGCGGTATTCTAATGTTTATAATGTTTATCCATTTATTATAAGGATGTGTGAGTTTGTGGTGTGATAAGGATTACTGACATTAATGATTGAGTTTGATTTATTGATGATAAAATGTAACAGATAGAAACAATAATTATAAAATGCTGAAGGAAATATTTCCAGCACAAACATTTGTTCAGTTGGGCCGTGTTCATCATATGTCTAATGTATCCTTTGGTTTCTGTTTGAAGGTTTTCAACCTATTGGAACTCAAATGAATTGATGAATAAATTCAAAATATGAGTTGAGTTGTCCAGGCGTCCTCTGTATTCCTCTGAGCCTTTCAAGTTTGGGAAGACATTAAATAAATACCACAGTAACTTGACACTGTTCTAAGATGAGAAGAAACGTTCCGATGTCATCTCCTCTCTCTGATGTTACAAAGTTAGTGTTTGTACAAACAGGATATGATGTGAAGATGTGACAGTTCATGATTTCTTAATGTTTTTACAGAAGTGATACTTTGTGCTGCTGTGATTTTGAACAAAATGCTACAAATGTTCTCATTCATACAAAACTGTCAATAAAATTTCAGAGATGTGAAATATATAAATAATAATAATAAATAAATATATCTGTTTCCTAGCATAAATCATTGTTAATAATCATTGTGAGGAATAATTCACATTAACATGTGATCAGACAGTCTCTTCACATATATGGATATTTATTATGATTATTATTAATGATAATATTATCATTAAAGGTGAACCGTGCAACTATGTTATTCAGGAAGTTTGTATCAACAAGTAGCCCTTCGTATTATTCAGCACCTTGAAGTAGCTCAGTATCACAAAGGTTGGTGACCCCTGCCTTAACCCCACCCTGATACAGACCTGTTGAGATAATCTAATGAACAATGTCTTATTTATTAAGTTTGCAATGTATGACCTATGTAGCCTGAGTATGACCCATGCCATATGTGCATAATTTGACATGACTGACATGGACTCCACGCTCTAATGAAGTTAAGGGAACCCTTTAGTGATCATGAGGAAGTGACCTTCTGTTTTAGATTATGTTGGTGTCATGATCATATGTGCCTAAATGTATGCTTGGGAGACAAGGTGTGTGTGTTCATTAAGAACTCAAATATAAGGGCTAGAGTCTCTTCATGAGTTAGAGCTCTACGCGGTTGTGCTTGGAAGCAGGTAGTGTTCTCATTATTGTTTGTTGTACAACGGAATAATAATTAATCAACTAAGATTGTGTCTGTGTTTTATTGATTCCTCTCTGTTTAATACCACAATGTTGTTAGCGATAAATAGCCACAACAGACCTTTATGATCCAACTGATAAAGTTTTATGCTGTCTATTAAGGTTTGACTTCAGCAGGTTGTTCATTCCAAAGTTCAGAGCTGCTCTGTGATCATATTTCAGTTGAAGGTGAATACAGAGAGTTGAGACTGTATGTGAATCAATAGAGCTGTGAAAACCTCCTGCTGGGAGTTACATGTTTGTTCTTTCTCTGGTTGGTTTCCTGGTTGAAGCTGCTGATTCATTTCACCTTCACTCATCAGCTTGATGCAGATTGTTTTCAGCATCAGAAGGTAACGTAAGCAACAGTTTTCCTCATGTTTGTGTCAGCGGGTGTTAAACTGATCTGATAACAGTAGATGGTGGTAGTAGTGATGTGTTGTGTTGCTGTTGACTGCATTGGTGGAACCAACAAAACTCCAGAGGAGGTGAGTAACACTGAGTGAGCAGAATGTGATGTGATGCAAGAAATGTCGAGTTTAGTTGAGAATAACTTTAGCTGTTTGATTTTGACCTACTTCTCTGTTGTAGTTATGTGTCTAACATTTAGTCTCCGTCATTAGCATACATTTATAGAGGAGCAGAAATATTAGAAACACCTGTACAATAAAATGTAATCATCACCATGAAACTAACACATGACCACAGATCGGATCCAACAAATTCAACTTTCACAAAGCTTGGATTTATTACAGGACCGTCGTGTTTGTCTGTCACTCTGGATGTTGTCAGTCACGGCATCAGAAGTTGTTTTTGTAAAACTTTGTCTTGTTGCCAGGAATTGTGTGTCATTAGTTTCATTGTTGAAGCGGTTTTGTTGTATCGAGGGTCACCACATTCAGTCACTCTGTAACTGACACATGTTTACAACCAGTGTCACTGAGTGAGTGAGGAAAGACTTCTCAGAAAGACATTTAAATGTTGATATTCGGTCATTTAACCGGACTGAGAGCTGCAGCAACACAAACAGTTCCACCAACAACATTCATCATATTTATGTAAATATAAAATAAATGTCACATTATATAAACTTCAACATGAATCATTTTAATCAAACAATCATTCAAACTTCAGTATCAACGTCCTTATTATACGACACTGAGTAAAGGTTAACAAGATAACATAAAATATGACACGACTGTACAACTATAAAAGAAAAGCAATAAACACGATTCATAGAAACGATTCAAGAATCAGAAATAGTTCAGGTGCAGACCATAATAAGGGAGGGGTGGAGTCAACAGTACAGTGAATACATACATCTCATCTATAAATGAACAGGCAAAGAAAATAAGCAATGTGGCTGGACTGCACTACCAGGGAGGTTAGTGTGGAGTTAAAATACATAATATACCTCTACAATATATACACATCTGTGTTCTGCTGGAGCATAGTTGTGTCTCAGCTGACGGACCTCTGCAATCATTGGAACAATTATTTTATTATTCTTTGATTAAATACTAACGAAGCCTCAGCTGTTTCAGAGCAGGAAGAAAGTTCTGACACTTGAAAGTCCATTGTTTGAATGGAGACACGTTTTTAATTTCATGCATTGTAAATAAAGTCTCTACATTAGATAAAGCGGTCTGCCTCCAGTTTATCTGGGTCTTGTGTATTGAGTAGCACCTGGTCACAGAAAGAAAGACGCTTTATTCATCAATTAAGGCAGTTGGACTGTATCTCTTCACATGTCCCTCCTGATACAACACCACACACATGTGTTTTCAGAGCACAGGGTCATTCACAGTTCGGGGCCCCTGGAGCAGTTTGTGGGGTGAAGTGGCTCCTCTTCAACTACCAGTCCACCCTCCATACTTTGTACGTACGGGGACTTGAACCAGTTCCCAGGTCCCCACAGACTGGGCTACTGCCGCCCAACATCCACTCTTAGCAGCTAAAGCAGAATGAAATGTTTTGTTGGTTATATTGAGGCGCTCTCAGCTCCTGGTTAAGGTTCAGGAAAGATGGTGGTCATGATTTAACGAGCACTAATGAGTCCTGTGATGTAAAGCTTGTTGTAATGAATGTTGTTGTCAGAGCTCAGCACTCAAATCACTCCACCATCATTATTCACACGCAAAGCTCTGTGTGTGTTGAACCTGGACCTGAACTCGGCTGTGTGTCTTTGAAGTTCAAAGATCCAAGGTATGAATTCAAACGAAAAATTCAGTGTAGACACGCACGCACGCACGCATCACTACTGCAGTGTTTCTTTTCAGGTACAGATTCATACATGTACAGTCACTGATATATATTCATTCACACAAAGTTTAGGGAGCGAGCTATCTACTCTCAAACTTATACTGCAAAGGTTTTATTATAAAATGAAGGATTCTTCTTTTTATAACTGTGCAAACAACTTGTGAAATACACATCTGACATTCAGAATAAAAGCAGATAATTATAACTCTGTGAAGGCTGTAAGGCCGTATTATATTTTCACTTTATTCACTTTCATAAACGTTTATATCTCAGAATGCATCTTCTGTGTTTAAGGTCAGAGGTCCATATGAGATGTTATTCAGGGTTGCACTGATTCCTACAGTAACTGAGTAGCTGCGGTCGTCGCCTAACTGTTCCAGTGAAGGTGTTTTTACTAGGGCTGTCAAGCGATTAAAAACATTAATCTAATTAATTACAAGCTTTGTGATTAATTAATCAAAATTAATCTCATATATCAATATTTGCTGTGAGAAGCATTTCAAAATATTCAAATGTATTTAGAAGATGAATCAATGAGTAGCATTGTAAACTGTCAACATGTCTTTTATTTAATACTCTTTCTCCAATATCTTGTTTTCACATTTATCTCAGACGACACAGACCAACAGTTTGACATAAAGTGCAATTTAAAATCTTTCATCGCACAATAAACCATGTTTAAAGTTGTGTCTTTGACGCCATGTGTGAAGCCTCCGTTAGCCCCCTGTCCTCCACCACCTGCAGTCCAGTGCAATACGTTTGTGATGGAGTTGTTAATGTGTCTCAGGTAGACCGACTCATGCTGCGTCTGCGACATCGAGCGTAGGATGTTCTGCCTGCTGGCTTGTAGTCCAGTAACAGGACTTCAGAAGTTATTAAAATGGTCTGATAAAAGAGGATTATGTGGACACACTGATAAACTTTCAATTTCAACACCATATCCCAGAACAAGGTCCAGAGTGTGGTTTAAACAGTGAGTTGGTTCATGTACATTCTGACTGAACCCAATTGAATCTAATATTGAGATAAATGCATTATTAAGGCTCACTATCAACATCCACATGAATATTAAAGTCACCTACAATAATTACTTTATCTGTTTTAAGGACTAAATTTGATAAAAACTCTGAGAGTTCAGATAGAACTTCAGAATACGGACCAGGAGGGCGGTACACAGTAACAAATAAAACTGGCTTTATTGTTTTCCATGTTGGGTTTGAGAGCGTAAGAACAAGGCTTTCAAAAGAGTTATAGTTTAGTTTAGGCTGTCGTCGCTGGTGTCTCAAAATGAACGTATCTCAAAATTGAGCTACCGATAACCAGAGTTGGCTTCTCAGCTGGTGTGTCACTGAGTGGGGAGAACCTGTTAGAAACAGTTGGTGGTGAACCGTGGGCTTCTGATAACATTTCTTTCGGACAGTCACCCAGTCTCCCGGCTGCTCGGGTCCCGCCGGGGGACAGCTAACAGGAGATACCACTGATCGGCCCGCACCAGTTATAGGGAGCTTGCTAACAGCTACACTTGCTAACCGCTGACTAGCCATGGTGCGGAGCCGCTCATCTATCCCTCTAAAACTCGCCTCCAACCCTGCGTATAAACTACATTTAAAACACGTACCATCATCACTAAAGGAGGCAGAGCAATAGCTAAACATGAAACACACCGAGCAGGAGAGAGCAGAAGAGGGAGATGCCATCGCTAGCTGCCGAGCTGCAGCAGCTAACGTTAGCAGAGCCGAAAGGAACGTAAAGAATTGAGGATTTAGCGAGAGTCGCTAAGAGGAGGAGGATAAGGAGAGAGTTGTAAGTGCTTATGAAGTACAAGTATAGGTTTAGATAGATGACAGGTAATTAGCTGATGTGATCAAGAATATAACAACATTAACTGGGTCAAGCTGGAGCTGCCGAAGTATGCTACCAGCAACAAAGAAACATTAACAACCGGAAATGACGCGCTTACCGTAAACACAGGAGATGCACTGAAACTCGTCTTCCTCTGCAGTGAAACACACACGTCACACAGACGCAGGACTGAGGAGGAAGGAGCAGTGTTTCCTCCACACATGAAGGTGGAAAGTGTCTGTCAGTTGACCTGAAGTGAGTTCAGCAGGTGAGAATCCTCCCAGAGGAATCTGTAAATGTTTGATCATCAGGATCACTTTGATCACAGTGTGCTGTATCACTGTTTAACTGGACAGGACACATGTTTCTTCATGCTCATTCTAAAGATCTGTTTCAAACATTGTGTGGAGTTTCTCTCCGATGTAAAGAAGAAAGATCGTAGAAAGATTTCCATGTAATGTTGTTCGTGTTTCTCAAGTAGAATCAACAGCAGTTTGGTTGTAATGTGAGTTCCCATCATCAGTGATGCAGGGCGTGTTTGAACTGCTCTGGCAGTTTGGATCAACGTGACTGAGATGCTTTTATTTTTAACTCTTAATACTCTGAAGTGTTTAGGCCTCAAATACAGCCATCTTCCAATATATATATATTTATATATTTGAAGATAAATGTAAAGATTTAAAAGACGTTGATGTTCTCTCTGCACCCATAAATCCCCAGAATGCACTTTGTTCTTCAGGATGTGACAAGAGTTAAACATTACAAACATGTGGCTGTATGAACTCATTCATTGGGATTGTAACAGAAGAAAATATCTTGTGTTTCAGAAGCTTTTTAAAGATTGGGATTATACATTTGGGGGTAGATCTGCCAGATTCTGAGCAGATATAATAGGGTGTCGTCGGCCAAATGTTTGATTGTAACAAATATATTTTGGAGGCTGTTCATTGTACATTTTAGTTTTATATAAAACACGGTGTATCAGTTAGACGACCATCAATGTTTGTAAATTAAATGCGTTGGTGTTTTACTAACAAGCCGATTGTTCTTTTCTAATAATATGTTGGATTCATGTTACTGTGATGTGAAAGACTTTTAAAATCTTTTTTAAAAGCGTTCAAAACATTATGCCCCCCTGCAGTAACTCTGAGGTCCCCTTAGGGGTCACGGACCCCCCGTTGAAGAACTATGCTTTAGAGGAACAATGGGTTTGATTATCATGAATCATTTCCTCCTCCAGTGAACTATGGCGCAGTCCAGCCGTCCAGCTCCAAAGTTTATAGAAGACTCCAGCCTGGAGTGCTGGAAGGTGATTGGCAGCGGGGGTTTCGGACAGATCCACAAAGCCAGACATCGTCAGTGGGGCTGCGATGTGGCCGTTAAACTGCTTCATTATGACAACGGGTAAGTGGTTACCAAGATCTTTCTGCATCCAATTACATAAAGCTGTGAGTTGCTCACCATGCAAACACACACAGGAGCAGTGCGTCTTTGCTGCATGAGATCAAGATGATGCAACAAGGAAGCAGCCCGTATGTTATTCACGTCCTCGGGGTCTTCAGGGGGCGACCGCCCTCCTCTGGCCCCTCCACACAGATCGGTCTGGTCATGGAGTTCATGGAGAGAGGATCACTGGCCTCCCTACAGGTCAGCACACGTGGAAGGAATACACATATCTTTTACTTTACTTTAACTCTATAGAAATACAAGTCTGGCATTAACACTTAAAGAAAGTGAAAGTATCATGCAACACTGTGGGGACATCCACTTCATGGAAGTTTGACTCTTTTCATTCAAAACTATTTGAAATGTAAATAAAACATTTGGTGTCTGAATGACAGTTGTGTCTGTTAAAATGGTTCTCATTGAAAGAAAGAAGAAACGCATGCGTATAACTTTTAAATGGTGTTGTATATAAAGTCTCCACTATTTGTAGAGTAACTATGAGGAAACAATGTGACAGGAAACCTTACGTGGAGCTCCACCCCGGCCGCTGCTCTTCAGACTGGCTCATCAAGTGGCTCTGGGTATAAACTTCCTCCACAGTCTGTCCCCCTCCCTGCTCCACCTGGACCTGAAGCCCCCCAATGTGCTGCTGGACGACTCTCTCAATGCCAAGGTGAGAGCCAGGCTTTCAGGGAAGGCCTTGTGCGTACATTATACTGTTATGTTAGTTTGCGTGATTTAAGGACACTAAATGGAGGCTGAAAGTCGTGTAAACTGAAAAGTCACAGGCACGGTTTTCCCCTAAAAGCTGTAATTTGATAATAAGATCAAGTTCCATTTATTTGTAGAGCACAGTTAAAAACAACCAAAGTGCTGCACAGTTACAATCGTCCACTTTTATTTCCTCTTAAGGCCCTGACACACCAAGCGTCGTGAAAACGTTTTATTGTATAAATCATAACGTGTACGTCTGCAGCGCTGCGTTTTGCAGTTTTGCTTTTTGGTAGACGAATACAGACAACCTCCGCCTGTTGGTTGGGAGTTATTTCCTCTCACGCAGACACAGAACGTACGTGCTGGTTGTCCTTTGGCTGAAGTCTTCATGGTGTTTTTGGCAAAGATGCAGACAACGCGAGTCGAAGAAACGGCCTTCGTCGTTGATTATTTAGTCGACTAAACGTTTCAGCTGTACTTGTATAAACTGTTGGGGAGTTCACCTTATCACAAAACATCAGATTTTATAACCTCTTTGTAAGTTTTGTGGGTAAAAACCTTGATTTGTGTCATGAAAAGAAAATAGCTCAAATAAAGTACCTCTCCGGGCGCCCTGGCCATCTGCTGCATGTCATCCCCCTTCTCCCCCCTTTCCCAATCTTAAAAACTGTACTATCATTAAAGGCATAAAAAAGCCCAAAGAAAAAAGAAAAGTTCCTGTCCTGCCTCCTTCCAGTCTGATCATTTTCTCTCCAGCTTACAGATTTTGGCCTTTCCCGGATTTACTACAGCATCACGCAGGGCTCCAAGAAGGACGGCGAAGAGGGGGGGACGATCAGCTACATGCCACCAGAAGCGTTTGAATTATCGTACAGACCTACCCGAGCCTCCGATATCTACAGGTACAAGAGCACCGAATAGCATTGGGATAAGAATGTTTTCATATATTAAATAATAACATATTTATGGAACTGGAAACTGGATCTGTCCAATGGCAATACTTTTGCATGGGGCCGAGGTGGCTCATTTGGACACCAAAAACCATTCCCTTTGGGGGCCTTCCCGGGGTTCTAAATCAGGGAGGGGGCCCTATGTCGACTACATTTTAGGCCTGACACGATGGTCGAAGAAGTTAAGCTCCACCATCTTCCCCTGCAGAGACATGGATTCAACCCATGGACACCAGAGGGAGCAATCTCCAGGGTATTGCCATTGTTATTGCCTAATTCCCATTATTAGTGTGTCCGCGTTTAGTGGCAGCTGGGTGCCGTCTCCAGAACGAGGTCTATTGTTCTGAGCTTTAAAAGATAATAAATAAAGGCAACACCCAATCGCGCTGAGTCGAACGGGTTGAGTTGAGTCTATATTGATGAGAAATATAATAATATAATATGGAAAACCTCGGCAGCACATAGCAGATCCACTCCATCCTTTCTTACCTTTCACAATAGAAACCCTAAACATATAATATGTGGAGAGGACACTGGCGCTGCTTGTTCACCGCTTCTCCTGTTGTTGTTGTTTGTTGTTCGCCGTTTCTCCTGCTAGTTCTAGTTCTAGTTTAAGTCTGTTGTTGTTAGATGTTACCTTTAAACATCTAACTTATATCTTCGGCTGACTGCATTTCTACTTGGATTCTACTGAATTACAAACCATGTTTGGATAACCGCTGCTACCTGTTGCTGGCACTTTCCACTGCTATAGACAGCTCCCGGACAACTAACGCTAGCTGGCTAGCTAGCAGTCTGTCGGCTTCCAACGAGCCAGTCAGCTCCTACGGTCAGCTTCCTGTTGCCAGTGGGCCACAATACGTCCACCACTGTTTCACCACCGCTACTGTGAGGTATCCCCTGGACAGCCCTTCAGCTGTCCCGGTGCGATTAGCCCTTGTTGGCTAGGACTGCTGCCTCCACAGCTAGCCGTCAACTAGCTTGCCGGCTAAACTGCTGCTTCGAAACGGACTGCTTCTCCCTGCTTCATCTCCTCCTGCCATGCTACGGATAACCATCTTGACTTGCCTAACAGTTCTCCATCTCTGTCCATGGCTAACGGCTAGCCCCAGACTAAAACCTGTGGCAACCGGCATGATGTCCAAGTATTCCATCCCGCAACTGCTGAGTCTCAACAACTACACAACTCCAACGTGCATCTCAGCCATCAAACAACTTGGACTCCTACGCCAACCTCGTTACACCCACAGAGGCTCCCGTAGAAAGTTTGTTTACCACCAGCCTAGCCCGCCTGTGTCATCCATTCCTTCCATATGGACCACTGTTGCACGTCTGCCGCGTCATCAGAGGACTGACGCTCTCGGTGTTAGTAGCACGGGAAACACCGCAAGATCACTACACACCAAGTGGGACAGAAAACGTGGGGTGGATTTCAGCCTACTCCGGCCTCTACAGTCAACCACTCCGTCAAGCCTCAAAATAGAACTATTTAACACACAATCTCTCACAAATAAATCCTGTCTCATACATGATCACATCCAAGACAAGGGGATTTACTTACTTACTGAGACCTGGCATCAGCCTGAGGCCTATTTTGCCCTAAATGAAGCCTGCCCTCCTGGCTATAATTACCTGGAGAAAGCCCGCCGTACTGGTCGCGGTGGCGGCTTAGCCATAATACACCGTAGTGACCTCAAATTGACCCCCATCTCTCTGCCTGACCTGCCCTCATTTGAATGCCTTGCATTTAAATGCAAACCCCCCTTCCCCATGACTATTCTCCTCATCTATCGCCCACCCAAGCCAAACCCGGCCTTCATCTCAGAGATAAATTAACTTCTCACTTCACTCTGTACCACATCTGCAAATACTGTCATACTTGGGGATTTGAACATTCACGTCGACACCCCCTCCTGCCACCCTGCAGCTGAGTTCCTACAACTACTGGACATTCTCAACCTAAAACAACATGTTGATGTCCCCGCACACACCAGGGGGCACACGCTCGACCTGGTCATCACTGACTCAGTTCCCATTAAAGATCTGTTGGTGTACGATCTGGGAGTGTCTGATCACAAGGTCATCTCAATGGAGTTGAAATTGTCTCACCAGACCAAGCCCAAACGGCAAGTTCACTTCAGAAATCTTAAAAACATCAACACAGACATCATGACGTTGGACCTCCAGCAAATCCCCTCTGCAAACTTCACAACAGTCAGTGAATCAGTGGATTTCTACAATAGAACACTGAGTAATATCCTCGACCTCCATGCTCCGGTGAAAACTCGGACAGTCACCTTCTCACGCTCAGCCCCCTGGTTCACTTCAGAGCTACGGAACATTAAGGCAGCTGGGCGTGTACTGGAGAGTTTCACAAAATCTGGACTCAGTATTCATAGATTAGCCTTTCAAGAACACCAAAAAGCTACTCAAAGTCACTCACACAGTCACACAGTTCTACTCCAATATCATCAATAAAAACCCTGGAAACTCCAAGCAGTTGTTCTCCACCATAAGTCATCTCCTCAGGCCACAAACTCTTTCACACACCGACACCACAGAAGAGCAGTGCAATAGCTTTATTACTTTCTTCAAAACTAAAGTCGACAACATCCGCTCTTTTCTCTCCAGCTCCTCTACTCAGTCTGTCCCTGCTGTCAACCCACAGCCTGGGATTTTCCCGCCTCTTCGTGTTTTCTTGGAGATCTCTCAGCAAGAGGTTGAGGACGTCATCCACAGGATGAAACCTTCCACCTGCGCACTGGACCCTTTTCCCACAGCCCTGGTAAAATCCAACATTTGTGCTCTGAGCCCCCTGATCACCCAAGTCATCAACCTCTGGCTCCAGACTGGTCATGTCCCATCTTCTCTAAAAACTGCGGTCATCAGACCACTTCTCAAAAAACCCACCTTAGACCCGAATGTCCTCACCAACTACAGGCCCATTTCCAACCTGCCATTTTTATCAAAAGTATTGGAAAAAGTAGTTGCAGCCCAGCTTCAGGACCATCTCCAAGCCAACTGCCTCTTGGTCGGGTTTCCGTTCCGCCCACAGCACCGAAACAGCTCTGGTCAGGGTCACAAACGACCTGCTGATGGCGGCTGACGCTGGTTCCCCATCTCTACTCACCCTCCTGGATCTGACTGCAGTGTTCGACACGGTCGACCATCAGATCCTCCTTCAACGCCTCCACTACACCATCGGACTCTCTGACTCCGCCCTGAGCTGGTTCCAGTCCTACCTCTCTGGAAGAACAGAATATGTATCCTTGTTGCAAGTTCCCAGATACACCCATTGCAGAGCTCCGCCCCACACTCTCCCTGTCAGATGCTGAACAACTCGTCCATGCCTTTGTCTCCTCAAGGTTGGACTACTGCAACGCTCTCCTCATCGGGATTCCAAGCGGGAGCCTTCAAAAGCTTCAATATATCCAAAACCGCGCCGCTAGGATCCTGATGAGGGTGCGAAAATATAACCACATCACACCCATTCTCCACTCGCTCCACTGGCTTCCTGTCGCATTCAGGATTGAGTACAAAATCTCCCTACTCCCCCATCAGTGCATACATGGAAATGCTCCTCCGTACCTCAAGGAACTCCTCCCTCAACAAACCTCCACACGCAACCTCCGTTCCTCTAAAACAACTTTGCTCCACCCCCCCAGGACCAAGCTCTGCACCATGGGCGATCGGACCTTCTGCTCAATCGCTCCTCACCTGTGGAATTCCCTCCCAGAACACCTGAGGGCTCCACAGGCCACCGACTCCTTCAAGAAGGAACTAAAAACCTTTCTCTTCAAAAAAGCATTTCCGTAAAATCTTATGTGTGTTGTTGTTGTTGTTGTTGTCCTTCTTCCATATCCGCAACATTTCCAGACTCCGCCCATCCCTGTCACAATCCAGCACTGAAATCCTGGTTAATGCATTTGTCACATCCCGGATTGACTACTGTAATGCTATCCTCTCTGACCTCCCCACAAAACTACTCGACAGACTCCAAATCATTCAAAACTCGGCTGCCCGGGTTATTACCCGCACCAAATCGTCTGACCACATCACCCCCATCCTCATCCAACTTCACTGGCTTCCTGTTCAGCACCAGATTGATTACAAAAACCTTCTGCTCACATACAAAGCCCTCAACAACCTCGCCCCCACCTATCTCTCAAACCTCCTCCAGGAATACACCCCCTCCCGCTCCCTGCGCTCATCCTCAGCCGGACTCCTGACTGTCCCCACCTCCCGCCTCAGCACCATGGGAGCCAGAGCTTTTAGCTGCACCGCGCCCAGGCTCTGGAATTCTCTGCCTCCACACATCAAACAGTCTGACTCCATTACGACTTTCAAATCCCACCTCAAAACCCACCTGTTAAACTGGCCTACTCACTCTAACACAACCAACTTGTTATCACAGATAATCCTTTCACTCCGTCACTCCACACTCTGTCCTGCCTGTTTTATCTGTCGGTTTGACTCATTCATTTTCCGTCTTTGTTTTAGCTGTTTTAACTTTTAAATGCACTGTAAGGCGCCTCTAAATAAAATGTACTATTATTATTATTATTATTATTATTATTATTATTATTCTTATTATTTTAGCTTTGAAAGGCGCTTTACAAATACAATTTATTATTATTATTATTATTATTATTATTATTATTATTATTATTATTATATTCGCAGACGAGTATTTTTCTTATTCATCCCGCCCCGGTGTGTAAGGCCTTAAAGCATACACTTTATACACTTATGCACACTTGTTAAACACAGGTTCAGTCTCCACAGGAAGTCTAAATATCAGAGTCATAGGCCTTCAACAGGTGAGGGAACGCGTTTCAGGTAAGAGGAGCACTTCCTCATCTGTTAAACCCGTCCCCTCCGACTCCAAATGTTCTGCCACTGAGTTTACTGGTGTCATTGAATGTGTTAATTCTCACTAGAGCAGGGGTGTCCAAACTACGGCCCGCGGGCCAACTGTGGCCCGCTGCCCATTTTTAATTGGCCCGCACCAAATTCTAAAAGTATAATGGAATAAGGACCAGATAGAAACTTGCGCTTGAATGTTTTGTACTTCTTAGTTTTAAAACAGGAACACAGTTTTGACTTGTCAGCTAACTTAAAACATCACGTGTCAGATGCGACGACACCGCACAGCTGTTCATTGTTTTGCGGGGAGTTGACGATAACTTTTGCGTTACGGAAGAGCTGCTTGGTCTTAGGAGTCTAAAGGACACAACATAATTCGAGCACGAGGACTTTACCACAGAGGATTTCAAGCTTCCCTGTGATGTCGATGCTGAATACGGGGACGCACTCCACCGTTCTGATGTGCGCTGGCTGAGTCGCGGCTCCGTGCTGCAGCGGGTTTATTCCCTGAGATCAGAAACTAACGAGGGGAAATATGTGTCTGTGATCACGTCTCTCATCTCATGTCACGTCTCATCACAGAATCAGTCAGCACTTCCAAGATGTTTCTATCGTTGAGAAAGAAATCGAGCTGTTTACAGAAGAAGTTTAAGAGAGTTTGCAACTATATAAACTTATATATAATAATTATATATACGATAATTCCCTGAAGAATCAACATCAGCTTCTCTCCCTCCCCGACTTCTACCGGAGCTTGGAAAAGTTTCCTCTGAAACGCCACACACAGAATGACGAGTCTGTTCGGGTCAACATGTGAGCAAACATTTTCTGTTAACTCTGAACAAAAGCAGATTGAGAACCACAATGAGCGACAGCATCTCTGTGATGTCCTTCGTATCTCAAACACCAAACTTACTCCTGACCTGCAGCATCCTTCAGTCCACAGCATCACTGCTCCCACTGAGTGCAGCGCTGCTCCCATTACAGGAGAGTTAAAACATATATTACAAAGTATTCATGTTAATAAGCTCAATGTTTCAATACATTCAGTCAATTAAAGTTGATAACATTTTCTAACTAATGTTAGTTGATGTGTTAACAAGCCCAATAACTTATTTGTTTAACAAGCTTTAGATATATCCATCCCCATTTCCCCTCACCCCCCCACCCCCCCTGAGGCTTCTGTTTTGAGAATGAGCTGCAAACCCTTATTGTTACAAAATAAATGAAACCTCATTAATAGAAAGCCCCCGCCCTCCTTTAAGCATATTCAATTATCAAGCTTAATTGACCTACATTTGATTGTTTTTTAGGGAATATACCTCAACAGTATGAGTGGCCCAGCCCTTCGTATATTTTTCTGTATGTGGCCCTCAGTGAAAAAGGTTTGGACACCCCTGCACTAGAGCATCAATTTACAGATGAAAACAAACTCTTGCCATCGATCAAGTGTGATTGTTCTGGTGAATAGTAATCCTGACATGTGACTCCCTCTGTCTGTCTTGCAGTTATGGTATACTCTTATGGTCCATTCTCACAGGGAAACGACCGTATGAAGGTAAGTGACTCCTGTGTCTTTATGTCTTTCTTTAGCCTCTCACTATCAATGCTCACAACATCTTCTCTCTCTATCAATGGCAGGACTTTATGGAAGATACGAATCAAATCCTCTTTCAATGGTCACACACGACCACAGCACACAGAGAAATGTAGACTCTGCATTTAACCCATCCTACTATTGAAAGCAGTGCTCAGCTATTATACGTGCAGCCGGGGAGCAATAATAATAATAATAATACATTTTATTCATATGCGCACTTTTCATTTGCGTAAACAAAACTCAAAGTGCTACAGAGTAAAAACGATGAGCAAAATATACATTTAAAAAATAAAATAAAAACATTTGATAGACAAGACAACACTTTAAAATGGTTAAAGTCGAGCAAAATGCTGTTAAAAAGATGTGTTTTAGGCCTGTTTTAAAAGCATCCACAGTCTGTGGCGTCCTCAGATGTTCAGGGAGAGCATTCCACAGTCTGGGAGCGGCGGAGCAGAAGGCGCAATCTCCCATGGTTTTGAGCTTGGTCCTGGGGGAAGGAGGAGGTTAGCCTTTACAGAACGGAGGTTTCTTGTGGAGGTTTGTGGGGTGAGCAGTTCTCTGAGGTAGGATGGAGCATTTCCGTGAATGCTCTGATGGGTGTAAAGGGAGATTTTATAATCCATCCTGAGTGAGACCGGGAGCCAGTGCAGTGATTTGAGGATGGGTGTGATGTGTTCGTACTTTCACACTCTCAACAGGATCCTAGCAGCGCTGTTCTGGATGTATTGCAGCTTCTGGATGTTTTTGCTAGGAATCCCGATGAGACGTGCGTTGCAGTAGTCAAGTCTGGAGGAGACAAAGGCATGGACAAGCTTTTCAGCGTCTGACAGAGAGAGTGTGGGGCGGAGTTTAGTAATGTTTCTGAGGTGGTAGAAGGAGTTCTTGCATGTTTGCCTGATGTGGGCCTCAAAGGTCAGGTGAGGATCCATTTTAACACCCAGATTGGTGACTGTTGATGAGAGTGGAATGTTCTGACCAGAGAAGGTGATGCAGGTTATGGAGGAGGACTGGACCTGATGTGGGGTGCCAACTAGAAGGGCTTCGGTTTTAGAGCTGTTTAATTGGAGGAAATTGTGCTTCATCCACGCCTCTATCTCCTCCAGGCAGGTGGTTAATGTGGATGATGGCAGAGGTGC
>NC_041378.1:375666-430666 GCF_900634415.1 Cottoperca gobio
CTCTGTCCCTCTGACAAACTGAGGATCACTGCTTCATGTTGAACAGCAGTTAGGACTCATGTTGGATAGAAAACCATTCTGACTGTGTTTCTTCCTCCAGGGTGGACCATGGTGGAGAGCAGAGGTTAACACCTGGACTGAAGAAGTGTAAGTGTGGATCACTCAGTTTCTCTGTAAATACAAAGATGATGGTTGTGGTATTTATTCATTCAAACATGACAACATGTGTCATCTTTAAACTTTATAGACAAGAACAACATGAGTACACAAACAAAGAATAAAGCCTTCACATGTGTCTGATGATAAACTGCTGCTGTGTTGTGTCTTCTTCTCCCATCAGACTCCTGTGAACTCACACTGGACACAAACACATTGAACAGAGAGCTCAAAGTGTCCGACAACAACAGGAAGGTGACACGTGTGAGAGAGAAGTAGCCATATCCTGATCATCCACAGAGATTTAACATCTGGCCTCAGCTGCTGTGTGGAAACGTTCTGACTGGTCGCTGTTACTGGGAGGTCGAGTGGAGAGGATTAGTTCATGTAGCAGTGACTTACAGAGGAATCAGAAGGAGAGGAGACAGTGTTGACTGTATGTTTGGAAGGAATGATCAGTCCTGGAGTCTTCTCTGCTTTGATGGTGGTTACTCTATCTGGCACAATAACAAACTAACACGCCTCCCCTTCTCCTCCCCCTCCCCCTCTGGTAGAGTAGCAGTGTATGTGGATTGTCCTGCTGGCTCTCTGTCCTTCTTCAGAGTCTCCTCTGACACACTGATCCACCTCCATACCTTCAGCACCACCTTCACTGAACCTCTTCATCCTGGGTTTATGTTCTGGTTACCTGCCTCCTCAGTGTCTCTGTGTCGTCTGCAGGAGAAGACAACTTCCAGTCCTGTGGTTTAGATGTTGGTGGTGGACGAGGCTTCACTTTGCTTCACTGATTGTGTCTTTACTGTCAGATGTTGTTGTATAAGAGATGTTGAGATGATTTCCTCAGGGCTGAACTTGTTGTGTACAAACTGTTGACTTTGGTTCTGAGCGTTTCAGGCCGTTTGGAGTCCGGCGATGTTTTGAACCTTTTTGGGACGACACTCGATTAGTTAGAAAACATTTGATTATTTAGACTGAGATGCAACTTTGTCTCTTAAACAGTAATGTAGTATTATATAACACTCTTTCACATCATGTTGTCTCTAAAAGACATTTTATTGGGCAGTAAAGATGAACTATTAGAAGTTAACGCTCATCGTGACGCTGAGGGGAACGTGATGTTGGAACATTAACAGATGTTGAACTTGTTGTGACTTTAACATTAAAACGTGGAAAACAAAGAAGTCACTGAGAATTAAATCCTTCATCATAATTAATATTCAGATTCTTTTATGAAGTTAAGAGGCGACAACCAGGTTTCACTTTAAATACGTTTTATTACAAAACCAAGTCCCTAAAATATAAATCTGTACATATTCAACAGTCCCTGAACGCACCACTTCATACACAAGAGCTCGTATATTTACATGTTGTTACAAAATGCAGATTAAAAGTTATTTACAAAAACAACTTCTGATTTCATCACGAAGAAGCTGCATCATAAAACTATTTGTATACATGTACAATCCCAGCATGCACTGGGGGAGGGGTGAACACCTCAGAAGTCTGCGTCCAGCCTGAAGGTGTTGTCTGTGGCGCCGGACATCACGCCCATCCTCTGGTACTCGCCCACTCGCTTCTCGAAGAAGTTGGTCTTCCCCTCCAGAGAGATGTTCTCCATGAAGTCGAAGGGGTTCTCCACCCGGTAGATCTGCAGAGACACGATACAGAAGCGGGTCAGAGTGGTGCGGGTCCGTTCGTCCCGGAGGAACTCTGTTTCGGCAGACGTCTGTTCAGACGGGCGTCTGTTTCGTGCTGCTGCCGCTCTGTCGGTGAACCACTCGTCCTCCAATCAGAACGTCTGCAGCAGCACTCAGCCCCCATCATTGGCTGAGGTCCGTACCCCTGCGCCTCTCATCACCACAGAGCACAGATGCAACACCAGACACACAATCATAGACGTGCTCTGAACTTTAGAGTGGAACTCTCTCAGACTGCAGCCGTCTGGAGTCTCGCTGATACGAGCTCCAGGTTTCTATTTTAGTTTGGAGAAAAACTCAAATATATAAATATATAAATATAGTGAATGTTAAATCTCAGAAACTAGAATCATGAGATGAAGCTGGAGTTCAAACATGTGATGAACAGATCCTGGATCAGTGTTTCCACTTCCTGCTCACGTGCGTCTGCAGAAACGTCTTTAATGCCGTTTCAGCCTCAGACATGAAGATCTGCTGCTTTCTGAATGATATCAAAGTGAATCTTTAACTACACATTTAGACGTTTCACTGTCATAACTGGACTGATGGAGCATCAACATGGTATTCCATGCTGGCTGATGACACGGCCAAGGGGCAGAGTGTAGAGGGTGAACAGTGTGGGGCCAAGAACCGACCCTTGAGGGACACCATAGGTTACTGGGTGTATCTGCGAACTTGCAACTCCCAAGGATACATACTCTGTTCTTCCAGAGAGGTAGGATCGGAACCAGCTCAGGGCGGAGTCGGAGAGTCCGATGGTGTAGTGGAGGCGCTGAAGGAGGATCTGATGGTCGACCGTGTTGAACGCTGCAGTCAGATCCAGGAGGATGAGGAGAGATGGGGAACCAGCGTCACTGAAACCAATCAATTGGCTAAACTTCAAGCCTTAAGGACATAAAAACTTGGATGTCTAGCAACTTCTGATGTTAAACAGACAAAACTGAAGTTATTATACTTGGCCCTAAACGCCTCCGAAACGCATTTTCTAATGACATAGAAGCTCTGGATGGCATTAACTTGGCCTCCAGCACCACTGTAAGGAATCTTGGCGTCATTTTTGATCAAGATCTGTCGTTTAACTCCCACATAAAACAAATCTCAAGGACTGCCTTCTTTCATCTACGTAACATTGCAAACATAACATCCTGTCTCAAAATGATGCAGAAAAACTAGTCCATGCATTTGTTACTTCAAGGCTGGATTACTGCAACTCATTGTTATCAGGTTGTCCCAAAAAGTCTGCTTAAGACTCTTCAGTTGATCCAAAATGCAGCGGCACGTGTATTGACAAGAACAAGGAAACGGGATCATATTACTCCTGTATTAGCTGCTCTGCACTGGCTCCCGGTAAAATACAGAATAGAATTCAAAATCCTTCTCCTGACTTACAAATCAATTAATGGTTAGGCTCCAGCATATCTTAAAGATCTCATAGTACCTTATAAACCAACTAGAGCATTACGCTCCCAGACTGCAGGGTTACTTGTGGTTCCTAGAGTCTCTAAGAGTACAATGGGAGCCAGAGCCTTCAGCCATCAAGCTCCTCTCCAGTGGAACCAGCTTCCAGTTTGTGTTCGGGAGGCAGACACACTCTCCACATTTAAGAGTAAGCTAAAGACTTTCCTTTTTGATAAAGCTTATAGTTAGGGCTGGCTCAGGTTTGCCCTGGATCAGGCCCTAGTTATGCTGCTATAGGCTTAGACTGCCGGGGGACACCTCCCTGCTCTCCTTCTCTTCCTCTCTCCTCCCCTCCCTCTCTTCTTCTCCCTCTCTATCTGTATGCATTTATGTAAATGTATGTTTCTAACTCATCATCCGGGGCATCATCCCCGGAGTGTCTGTCTCTCATGTGGCAGGTTGCCACTGATAAAGTTCAGGATCATGAATCGTGGCTGCGCCTGCTGCCCTGGTCCTGCTGGACACCGGGAAGCCTTTTTGACATTTTCCTGGATTCATCCAAACTTTCTCTTTTTCAACACACATCATTTTCTGTCAAATGTTGTATTTGTACTATGTTGTTTATCCTGTACACACGACATCTATTGCACGTCTGTCCGTCCTGGGAGAGGGATCCCTCCTCAGTCTCTCCCTGAGGTTTCTAACATGTTTCCCCCTTTAATTATGGGGTTTCTTTTAGGAAGTTTTTCCTTGTGCGATGCGAGGGTCTAAGGACAGAGGGTCTAAGGACAGAGGGTGTAAGGACAGAGGGTCTGAGGACAGAGGGTCTGAGGACAGAGGGTATAAGGACAGAGGGTGTAAGGACAGAGGGTCTAAGGACAGAGGGTGTAAGGACAGAGGGTCTAAGGACAGAGGGTCTAAAGACAGAGGGTTTCGTATCCTGTACAGTCTGTAAACACTGAGACAAATGTATAATTTGTGATATTGGGCTGTACAAATAAATTTGATTTGATTTGATTTTAAAGGACCTAGGATTGAGCCCTGGGGCACACCACAGGTCAACTCTCCCTCACGTACCTTCACCAGACTTTCACCCATCAGCTCAATCCAGGCAGACAATGTCGGTATTAAACTCCAGCTGCTTTTCTGTTTTTATATTATTATAAATTGAATATTTTGTATTTTGTGTTGGCTTGTTTGTGAAGCAAAGAAAGAGAAATTTGAAGATGTCATCTTGTGCTCGACTTTGTTGTGACATCTTAAACATTAACCCACTGATCAATAATATAAGCAACCAATTAATCAATAGTATATATCGTGTAGATACATTAGTCGTAGCCTTAGTTACAGACGACCCCCCCCCCCCCTCTATTCCGAAATGAAGCACAAAAGTGAAGCTCAGTTCCGCCCATCAGGGGATAAATTGGGTTCAGGTGCACATTGAATTTAAGACAGTGATGGAAATAGTCAACAGTTTTTTAAAGTCCATCCTTCACTTGCAGGTCTCACTTGAAAATGTCCTGATTGCTGATGCGGTGACTTGGTGGGGAAGCTTATTAACAAACATGAGGCTCGGCCGCTGAGGTATTCAAAGCACCATTTCCCTCTTGGCTGCGTTGTTGACTATGTGCATCCATTACTGTGTTCTTGACAAATGAATGTCATTATTGAGTAGCGGAGAGCACCTGGTACTGACGGGCACAATCAGCCTCTTGGAAAGCCCAAACCAAAGAGGCAGCTAGCGGGAAGCCCCAGAGGACAACCGCTGGCTGTCAAATGAGTGTGAATTAAAGATAAAACCATCGATTTACAAGACGGTCTAACAAGGATTGATTCACACGTGTACATCTGCGTCTGTGGCACAAAGATTTAGATGTTTTTTGAGCCTTAGATGTAACAAGAAAAAAAAACGTTTTTTTAATGGTTGCAATTGATGTGTTGATAAAAATCAGATTATCTTCAGTAAAGTTTTCACAAATAGTGTTGAATTATTATTATGACAAACGATGAGAGTAAGGGAAAGCTGTTTCTTTAGAGATTCAGTTCTATCTTCACAAGGTCACATTGAGATAAACAAGACGAACTACAAATGTGTGCAGACTCACTGATTTCCAGCATCTCATCTCCTGATATTGCTTATTAGACTGTGCATTGACAAAAACGCTCTCATTGCATATTGAGATTGATGGACACCGGCTCGTCCTCTGAGTGTTTTCGCTGATACGCTTCAGAATTAGTGCATCAGCTGAACGTGGCTGAAGTGTAAATAACGTTGTTTCCCAGTTGATGAATGAAGAGGAGTGAGTCATCCTCAGTTTACAGTTTGCTGAACCAGCCTGACGGCTTGATCAGAGAGCAAGCGGGCGCCGACTGTTTGTGCTCAAACTGTATGTCAGCAGGTTATCTGGGATGTTGAAGAGCTGACAGAAGCGTATTCTGGACACTGGGCGGCGGTGGCTCAGCAGGTAGAGCGTCAGACTGATCGTAAGGTCGGCGGGTCGATCCCCGGCCCTGCTGTCCATGTGTCGCAGCGTCCTCTCTCTGAGCAGGTACGGTGTGACCACCTCTCCCACCACTGTAGAACTGTGCATCATCCAAAATGGACTCATGGGCCAAGAGGACAGGCATATATACACATATACATTTGTTTCAGTGTATGTAATTGAGATAATAAAGTATTATGTTTAACACGAACTTAAGAGCCCAGAGACAGATTTATTTCTTAATTCTTTTAACATTTATTATCCAGGATTCACTTCAGACTGCACAGACCCTGTAGCCATTGTTATTTTCTTTAATCATAATTATATGAGCCTGCTAAACTCCGGTTGAAGTGTTGAACATTCGTCGTACTTTAAGTGAAGTTGAACTCATGCAACTTGTTATTGAACCTAATAGTTTGACATCCATAATACACGACGACAACAACTATTTATCTGGCTTTTGTCCAACCAGACAGTCGTTATTTGAGGTTGTCTCATTTGAATAAGCATTTGTGAGACCGGTTTTGAAAAACGTTCTAATTGCTCTGCGGCAATAATATAATTAGCTGTCGTTACGGCTGATTTCTGAACCAGCTGTCAAAATAAGGCCACTGATCCAGAACATCAGACGCTGAGCAGCTGGAAGAGCATCACAAGTTCAATCAGTTCTCATATCAATCAAGGTCAAAAGGCTCTAAAGTCATCTTTATCAACCCGAATGGCTCAAGAATCACTAAATCCTTGAGAATAAAGAGGTAGCTGCTCATATCCTCCTGACACACAGCTGTAATCCTCTTCTCTTGTTCAAAGGATTGTGACCAATGTTTCCTTAAATCAATTCTCCCACACTTTCAAGAGAAAACTATTCCATCTTTGTTTTCAGTGAATATATCGTGTCAATGTCAACGCAGTCCATTTAGTCGTTCTCCTGTTGAATCTGGAATATAAAGGAGCCACCGAGCAGCACAAAGACTCCAGTCTCCACTTTCAAAGCTTGACCTTAACAGCACAACGCTGCGTTCAGGATCAAACAGGAAAAAGTCTTCATATATTCACATATCAATCAAGGAGTCAGAGAGCTCGTAAACCAGTGAAGCGGGATTCACACACGCTGCTCACGCTTCCTGCAGGACTTGCACACTAAGCCACTTTATGTTCTTACTTTAAGTTTTTTATGCTTTTATATGTGGTATTTCATGGTGCAGTGGTCCAACGTACTGGCATTTAAAAATACAGAATAAATGCACACAGAGTAGTAAGTTTTGCTTTTAATTGTTCAATTAAATGATACGGTTTGTCTTATCGTCTGTAAATACTTCCTGACTTCCTGTCTGTGGCTCTCAGCTCATTGGTTCCGACTGAAGACGCTTTAAAAAACAAATATAAAGTTTCATTTTTAAAAAGGCGTTTAAAAACGGCATCTGTTGGGGACTATTTTCAGCGGCGGATGAATCCACATTTGAAGCCATAGTGAGTGTTTGTGGCAGTACACCGATAGCTAGCACAAGGCTTTGATGATGTTTCAGGCCGTGATATTTGGATTTGTGTGCTTTTGACTGCACAGCTGTCTTCACAGTTCCAACGCAGTGTCTTTACGTCACATTGTAATTTGCTCTTCCTCACCATCGCTGGATGTCTGTGTTCTCCCACACATTAAGTTCTTGTTGATGCAGTTCAGGGTCATTTGGGGATTATTCCATCTCCCTGCTGATGCCAACAAGGAGGAAATGTCCCTTCAGACCCTGATACTAAAACTGTTAACTTTGGCCCAGAGGATTAAGATAGAATAATCCTTGTTGGTGTCTTCATGAGGATATTACTCAGACGTAAAGATGCCTTTAAGCAGCAGATCTTCTGTTGTTGTTAATGTATATGATGTACGTTAATCTCACATGCTGAGACTTCTCCTCGATGCTGCAACCCGCCATTTCTCTGCAGCCGCCAATCCCACGAGGCACATTAACCATCAGTGCACGTAGGAGCGGTCCACGCCGATCCGTGCCGCGCTCACAACAGGATATGAAAGATGAGGAGATCACAGACGGAGTCGGGCAGAAACCCAAAGCAGACACAAAAGCGGAGATGGCTATCAGCGCAGCCGGGGCCGCGAGCCTCGGGTAATTTGTGACGTAGCAGGAAACTTCTTCAGCAGCACTCGGCCGTAATTGCAGAAATAAGCAGCAGGGAAGAGAAGATGAGTGCAGACTCAGAGCATCAGGAAACACACGCAGACTTATAATCCATAATAACTCATCGTGCTGCAACAAGAGGATATTTCCACTGCGGATGAGAGGAAGTGTTCGCCTCACTTCTCAAAATCCTTCTTTTGTTTGATCTATTCACTCGTTTCCTGAAACTTTGTCGTCCGACTGAAAGTCCAGCCTCCGAAAACCAAGAGAGAAACCTCCATTAGTGCCGTGAGCTCACGTAATGAGCAGCAGGGGTCATCTACGTCAGGGGTGCCCACACCTTTTTGGCTTGTGAGCTACTTTAAAAATGACCAGGTCCAAGTGATCTACCTGTATTAAAAGATGCTGCGATCCTCCGCTCTGTCTCTGACTGTAGGTGTGTGCGCTCGTGTGTGTTTGTGGGAGTGAGTGGAGGGAATGTGAACGCACCAGGCAAGAAAAAACACTAAAAACTTTCAGGGGGCGCGGGGTTCCGTTGGGGGAATATATATATATTTATTTCTTTAACGGTGTGCGATCTCCCCGCACTACGCACTCCGATCGACCTTTTGGGCACCCCTGATCTACGTGCTTCTGGTTTTGCCCTTTAGGCGACATGAAGGTCGACTGCAGGTACAGAAGATCTGCACGTATTTGGGGTAAAAAAAAAGCATTTAATCTTTTTCTAGTGAATATTCTTCAATAAAGAACAAAGTTTTTAGGAAAAGGATGCAAAAAAAAGAAACCCGACTGTGATTTTAAGTTGGGTTTGTGCGTTCAGTTAAACGTCTGTTAGAATACCTTTAATATTAAAGCAGCACTAACAGCCGATTATATAATGTTAGTCAGATTTATGTAAATGCAGGAAACATCGTGCAACATATAAAACATATTCTTCATTATTTACTTTATATTGTTTACAAATCCAAAGTACAACAAACCGTCCGACCTTCTAACTCATTAAAACAAAGATTCACACACAGAAGTAAAACTATTAATACCTGAAAGCTTCCAAAGAAATATTAAAGTTTCCGCTGACTAAAAATGATGAAGACAGAAGGTTGTCAGGTTGTTATTGTAAAGGAGGCTCCTGTTATTATTATTGCTTTGTTTATTTATGAAAGAATTACATTTCAACAAATTTCAGTTTCGAGATGAAGGTTACTCTTTAAAAAATAATAAAACGGGTTTACAAATACAAACACTGTGTCCAGGAAACTTTTAAGACGTTTCCCATTGACTCCAACGTGAGGAAGAACGTTAAGACATAAATAAAAAGCAGGAGGAGGTTAATATTACTACACGATCAGTATTTAATGACAATCATTCGTAGTGTTGCTGGCAGTGATAGTTTCAATATCATTAAAAACACTTTAAAGTCAAAGTTATATTTAATGTTGACTTAATAAATACACAACTCTTAGAGAATACTTCCCAGCCAGCTGTGCAGTAATAGCACTTACAGAACTAACGCTACGCTGCTGGACATTAATCACACTAACATAAAAACTAAAATCCTCGCTGAATACGTTTGTTATTCACGACGAGAAGCTTCGACCTTTCGTCCATCCAGACTCTCGTGTTCAGTGTCAGTTCTCTCAGCCTGACATGAGGTGGATAATTATTAATGGATTGATCGCAGTCCGGTTTAAAGGCTCAGCATCAGATGTCATCTGTCGGAGGCAGCGAGGAAGCCTCCGATCCTCCACATGCAGAGGCCAAACAAGGGGAACTCATCCGACAGCAGGAAGGCGCGACGCTCCAAGTGCCTGAGGAAGCCCGTCTTCTCCGCCCCCACCTCCACCCTGCACGGTACCTTTGAGTTCTGCAGGAGCTCCTCCAGGATCCAGAACAGGTAGCACGAGTTCTGATGCTGGTCCAAGGGGAAGTCGTCCTGCTCCTAAAAGAGAAGCGACACGGTTATATGGTGCGTGTTCTTGAAGATGTGTGATGATGACGTAAACGACAACCGTAGTCACACTGCTGTCGGTGTGCACGCGTCCAGCTGGGTCCAAACATGCAGATTTAATGGAGATTCATGAAAGTAAACTGTATTTCCTTCATTATTATGCTTTCAGTTTTCCCAAAGTTGAAGCTTCTTGCTGAAGCAGCTGAACCCAGAAAAGTCTTCGTGTTGAAACCGGACTGAATTCAGTTGAAAGGTTTCGTAGATTATATTATATTTAATGCCATTTGATGAGAACATGTCCAACATGTAAGCAGTCGTACTGCTGGGCAGACTTCTTGGCATGAAAAGCGGAAATCCTTTAGAAACGTGGCGGCTTCCTGGCTTGTTGCCATAACAACCTTCTGGCCACATCTCCGAGCTGCAGCCTCCAAAAACGGCAGCTTTGAACTCTCAAACGTTGGATATGAGCTGCACATCACATCCAACAGGAACACCTTCTGCTGCAGCCGAGAGACACATTAAACGTTTCCACTGCAGGACTTCTTCGGATCGCAGCCATCCAAGGGACAGGAAGTTACATCACACTTCCATAAGTTCTGATACTTCCATAAATTCTGATACTTCCATAAGTTCTGATACTTCCATAATTCTGATACTTCCATAAGTTCTGATACTTCCATAAGTACTGATACTTCCATAAGTACTGATACTTCCATAAGTTCTGATACTTCCACAAGTACTGATACTTCCATAAGTTCTGATACTTCCATAAGTACTGATACTTCCATAAGTACTGATACTTCCATAAGTTCTGATACTTCCATAAGTACTGATACTTCCATAAGTACTGATGCTTCCATAAGTACTGATACTTCCATAAGTACTGACACTTCCATAAGTTCTGACACTTCCATAAGTACTGACACTTCCATAAGTACTGACACTTCCATAAGTTCTGACACTTCCACAAGTACTGATACTTCCATAAGTTCTGATACTTCCATAAGTACTGACACTTCCATAAGTTCTGACACTTCCATAAGTACTGACACTTCCATAAGTACTGACACTTCCACAAGTACTGATACTTCCATAAGTTCTGACACTTCCATAAGTACTGATACTTCCATAAGTTCTGACACTTCCACAAGTACTGATACTTCCATAAGTTCTGACACTTCCATAAGTTCTGACACTTCCATAAGTACTGACACTTCCATAAGTACTGACACTTCCATAGGTTCTGACACTTCCATAAGTACTGACGCTTCCATAAGTACTGATACTTCCACAAGTACTGATACTTCCATAAGTTCTGACACTTCCATAAGTACTGATACTTCCATAAGTTCTGACACTTCCACAAGTACTGATACTTCCATAAGTTCTGACACTTCCATAAGTTCTGACACTTCCATAAGTACTGATGCTTCCATAAGTTCTGATACTTCCATAAGTTCTGACACTTCCATAAGTTCTGACACTTCCATAAGTACTGATGCTTCCATAAGTTCTGACACTTCCATAAGTACTGACACTTCCATAAGTACTGATACTTCCATAAGTTCTGATGCTTCCATAAGTACTGATACTTCCATAAGTTCTGATACTTCCATAAGTACTGATACTTCCATAAGTACTGATACTTCCATAAGTTCGGACACTTCCATAAGTACTGATACTTCCATAAGTTCTGACGCTTCCATAAGTTCTGATACTTCCATAAGTACTGATGCTTCCATAAGTACTGATACTTCCATAAGTACTGATACTTCCATAAGTTCGGACACTCCCATAAGTACTGATACTTCCATAAGTTCTGACGCTTCCATAAGTTCTGATACTTCCATAAGTACTGATACTTCCATAAGTACTGACACTTCCATAAGTTCTGATACTTCCATAAGTACTGATGCTTCCATAAGTACTGACGCTTCCATAAGTACTGATACTTCCATAAGTTCTGATACTTCCATAAGTTCTGATGCTTCCATAAGTACTGATACTTCCATAAGTTCTGATACTTCCATAAGTACTGATGCTTCCATAAGTACTGACACTTCCATAAGTACTGATACTTCCATAAGTTCTGATACTTCCATAAGTACTGATGCTTCCATAAGTACTGACACTTACATAAGTACTGATACTTCCATAAGTTCTGATACTTCCATAAGTTCTGATGCTTCCATAAGTTCTGATGCTTCCATAAGTTCTGACACTTCCATAAGTACTGACGCTTCCATAAGTTCTGATACTTCCATAAGTACTGATGCTTCCATAAGTACTGACACTTCCATAAGTACTGATGCTTCCATAAGTACTGATACTTCCATAAGTACTGATGCTTCCATAAGTACTGATACTTCCATAAGTTCTGATACTTCCATAAGTACTGATACTTCCATAAGTACTGATGCTTCCATAAGTACTGATACTTCCATAAGTTCTGATACTTCCATAAGTTCTGACACTTCCATAAGTTCTGATACTTCCATAAGTTCTGATACTTCCATAAGTTCTGACACTTCCATAAGTTCTGATACTTCCATAAGTACTGACACTTCCATAAGTACTGACACTTCCATAAGTTCTGATACTTCCATAAGTACTAACACTTCCATAAGTTCTGATACTTCCATCCATCGGTGTTTCATCGAAGTGTTTCTCAATAACGTCCAGAACAGACGAAGAACAGATGAAATGAATAAGTTAAAACAAGTATAATTCTGTAAACATCTGCTCAAAGTTCTGTCATTTGTATTATTTATGCTGTGAAAAAAAAGGTAAAAAAAACCACACCACACACCACGTGACAACACACACCACACACAACACCACACACCACACACAACACTACACACCACACCACACACCACACACAACACTACACACCACACCACACACAACACTACACACCACACCACACACAACACTACACACCACACACCACACCACACACACCACACACCACACACCACACCCACACCACACACCACCACACAACCACACCACACACACACACCACAACACACACACACCACACACACACACCACACACCACCACACACACACCACACACCACACACCACCACCACAACACACCACACACACCACCACACACCACCAACACACCACACACCACACACACACACCACACACCACCACACACCACACACCACCACCACACACCACACACCACACCACACACAACACTACACACCACACACCACACACAACACACACACCACACACCACACCCCACCACACAACCCACCACCACCACCACCACCACCACACACCACCACCATCCACCACCACCCCCCACACCCACCACTACACCCACACCACACACCACACCACACAACCACACACACCACACCACACCACGCACCACCACCACACACCACACTACACACCACACCACACCACACACACACACACCACACACAACACCACACACCACACAACACACCACACACCACCACACACCACACCACACCACACCACACAACACCACAACACACCACACACACCACACACAACACCACACAACACCACAACACACCACACACACCACACACAACACCACACACCATACCACACCACACCACACAACACACCACACACCACCACACTACACACAACACCACACACCACACACACCACACACAACACCACAACACACCACACTACACACACACCACACCACACACAACACCACACACCACCACACCACACACCACAACACACCACACACCACACAACACCACACACCACACAACTCCGTCTGTCTGCAGAGAGGAAACAACACAAACCAAATGTTAATTATTCACACAAACAGAAGCTGCTGCATTTATTCCAGGCTTCATCTCTGCCTTTGTAAAGGTGTGTGATCGCCTAAATTGTGTTGCATGTGAACGTTTCTGTGTGTGTGTGTGTGTGTGTGTGTGTGTGTGTGTGTGTGTGAGATGCCAGGGAGAAAAACAACCGCCAGATGGCTGTCAGGTATTCCTCCAGGAGAAGCTTTCACAGAGTTGACAGAATGTGACAACAACACCTCTTAACCCTTAAAAAAGACACACACACACACACACACACACACACACACACACACACACACACACACACACACACACACAGGATCGGGTCACTTGGCACTTTGCTAGAACTTCGCTTTCTTTTTATCCCACAGTTCACTTTTATAATTGTCTCTTTGTGAAAACTCTGCAGCTCGACTTCCAGATTCTTTAAGACAGAAATCTCCGGGTGATTAATGAATTAAAAGTGTAATCAATAGCATTTTTCTGGCTCTTTGCACAACGTGTCAGCAGTGTGTCTTGGTGTAATTGTAAGCTTCAGCAGCAGCTGGATCTGTGGCGTCCATGTTGTTTCCAAAGACTTCCCAACTGGAGAAACGGGAACATCCAAGGAGCATTGAATGCACCACGTGTGCACATCCCTGAGATGAAGTCATCATCGAACATCAGTATATTGATTTAAAGGCAGTGAAATGAATAGGACTAATAAATTGAAGCCAGACTGACAAGCTGTAATTAAAAAGTGAGTTAGGACATTATGATAGAAATAAATCTTCAGCAACATTAAAAAGAAGCGTTAATAAATCAGAATCTGGATTTGTGTTTGTTGCACTTCATGGACATACAGTATGTTGGTGTGAAGGTGAAGCGCTGCCTGTGAGAGACAGCCTGACACACACACTCACACACACACTGTCAACACCATGGACACATTTAATCCGAGTGAACGAGGTGACGACTGCAGCGCGACGTGCTTCTGCAAATCATGGTTAAAAAGATGATTATCTGATCAGTGCTCAGAGCGCTGCAGCAGTGATGTCGGATGATCCACTTAATATGAACAAACTGACACAACATATTTAATGACATGAAGCTGCAAGCGTGAGAATTAAAGGATTTACTACATTGAGAATGTCGGGATTTATTTGAAACATGGTTTCAGTCGAACGGGCTGAGCACAGCTTTGCTATTAATTAATATGCAGATTCTCTTGTTTTCAGAAAAACAAGTGAAGCTCTGCACAGCAACGAGCAAACAGCTCATGGATCTAGAGCAGGGGTCGGGAACCTTTTTGTCCATAAAAGCCAAATCTTTCTTTATGTATTTCCCTGAGAGCCATATATTTAATACATTTGAATGCAACTTTATGCGTGCATTTTGTAAGAATAACACATCGAGTACTAATAGCGGTATCAGTGTTGCATTGAACAGGTGCTCTTATTAAATAAACTAAACGCTTACATTATTTATCTCATTTATGTGCACGTTTCAGTGTTTACTGTCAAACTCAAGACAATTATATCCGACCCGCGAGAAAATATCACATGTCTGTCATAACTGGCCCGCCGGTTTTGGTAATTAAATCAATGCATGGCACAACCACGGGGAAATACATTTGAGGAAGTATCTAAATGTGTGAATGAAATGAACGTTTTTGGAAAGCAAAGGGAAACACACCACAGATCTCTGGGACGATGTGAGCGGGACCGTTTGTGCGACATAACGAAGCATCTCACTGTTAGACCTGCAGCTTCAGGGCCGTGTGATCACAGACATGTGTGATGCAGTGACAGCGTTCCAAGCCGAGCTGCCTGTGGGAGACTTGGATGCAGAAGGAAACTTTGGTCACTGCGTGTTTCCAAACACTGACAAACATCTCCACCGCGCAGTCTGCTGATAAACTGAGCGCATGTGCCGACTTTGCAGCTCAGAAATTAAAATTTAACTGCTCAGCAATCCAGTCTGCAGTTGACTTAAATATGTTCTATATCTTTTTGCACTTTATGTGTATCCTGTTCAATAAATGTGGACCGTGTTTGGCCCTCGACGTAGTCCCAGTTTTTAATGTTGGCCCTCTCTGTGATTGAGTTTGACCCCCCCGGTCTACTGCTGTTGCTTTGTGCAGTTTCTCCTCTGCTCGGTTTCGCAAAGGGCGGGGCTCCTCCCCTACTCAGACGTGTGAACACACCTTAACCTACAGCCAGAGACAGGGCGGAGGAAAGGAGAGGGGAGAACTAAAAACAAATCCTGCTGCTAAAAGTTTTACTTTAAAATGACACAGTATAATTATTTATTACTTGATTACTAAAAATGTCAGCTCAAAATTGTCTGCGAGCCATATTGCGTTATCGAAAGAGCCATAGGTTCCCGACCCCTGCTCTAAAGTCTCGGGCGGCAGGTCACATCATCGGTTCATCTTTCTTTCAAGTAATCCACTAATTGGTTGGTTTATAAATGTCAGAGAATATTGAAAAATGTCTTTCACACTTTCCCAAGACTTCAAATGTCTCGATCAACGGAACAAAACCCAGAAATATTCACTTTACAATGATCGAAAAACAGAGAAAATTAGCAACTTTAGAGAAGCTGGAACCAGAAAATGTTTGTTTGATAAGTGACAATATATTTAATTTTTAAAATGTCAAATTTCTATCTTGAATTATCATTTCATTACAATAAGGACACAAAGAAATCTAATGAACCAATTAAAGCTAAATGACGTCCAATTAAAGACAGAATCTATGAAACAATAAACATGGTCCACATGGTCCACCACATGGTCCACCACATGGTCCACATGGTCCACCACATGGTCCACATGGTCCACCACATGTTCACATGGTCCACCACATGGTCCACAACATGGTCCACCACATGGTCCACATGGTCCACCACATGTTCACATGGTCCACCACATGGTCCACAACATGGTCCACCACATGGTCCACATGAATCACCACATGGTCCACAACATGGTCCACCACATGGTCCACATGGTCCACCACATGTTCACATGGTCCACCACATGGTCCACAACATGGTCCACCACATGGTCCACCACATGGTCCACATGGTCCACCACATGTTCACATGGTCCACCACATGGTCCACCACATGTTCACATGGTCCACCACATGGTCCACCACATGGTCCACCACATGGTCCACCACATGGTCCACCAAATAGTCCACCACATGGTGACATGGGTCACATGGTCCACCACATGGTCCACCACATGGTCCACCACATGGTGACATGGGTCACATGGTCCACCACATGGTGACATGGGTCACATGGTCCACCACATGGTGACATGGGTCACATGGTCCACCACATGGTCACGTTTGAGGACATCTTATAAAAACAATACGAGGGGACACGGAGCACGAGAGCACGGGGCACAACTGCCAATAAACACTGAGCTTGGAAAGACAGAGGACAGGAAATAAGCTTTAATAATACCTTATTACTAGTCTCAGAAATGAATGGCTCATTTCATCCTAAAAGTGTTTGCTTCTGCACATCAAACTGATTTGACTCTCTGGTCCAAGCTACTAAAGCAGGGTTGGCCAACCCGCGGCTCTCGAGCCGCATGCGGCTCTTTGCCCAGTTTCATGCGGCTCTTCAGTTCATATTGAATTTTATTTGTGAGTGTGTGTGTGTGTACTGTCAGTATGAGAGCATGACAGTGCGTCTATTTTTATGTGGCCCAAGAGCCAATCATAAAAATGCCTGCGATGCAGTGAACCAATCACCTTCGAGGGGGGAGAAACCTATCGTAGAGTAAACACTATCTGACCATCTGAGTTCCTAAAATGGCAGGGAAAAATGCACCGCTAAGCGAAAATATGAAGACCAACATAGGACGTTTTATTAGAGTGGGAGAGTTTATATTCATATAAAAATGCTGCCTGACCGAGTGCAAAGTGTGTTTGCGTGTGTTAACAAACTGAAACTGTTTAAAACACTTCTTCAAAAGGGAGAATTAGCGCATTTTCCCTCTCTGCTAAAAGCAAGCGGACAAGCCGAAATGCAACATTGGTTGAAACCCTGCACGAAGACTTTGCGACCCGGTTCCATGATCTACAGCTGAAAAGGTCACAGATTACGTTCCTCGTCGACCCTTTTAATGCTGAGACGGACTGTTTGAAAGCCCCGGTAGTCCATACCTGTCAACATTGGAATTTCAAAATAAGGGAATTCTTTTGGCGTACTCCGCCCGGCTCTCCAACAGCTCTCAGTGTAAACGTGAACACATCAGGGACATTCAGGAAATACATGTTTATCTAAAGTATGTATTACTTGTACAGACATGTTTATAAGACTTATGTATTTTATTTGATGAGTTATTATCATCAATGTATTTGATGATTGATGAGTTGTGTGGCTTTTGTTTCCCCCACGAGGACTTCCTTGTGATAGCAGAGTCAGGAAACATGTCGCGACACTGCGGCTGAGGAAGACCGACTGAAAGCTGTTCTGAGGGAAGGGACCCTTGAGTTCTGGAAAACTGTGCCAATGGAAAAATATCCCAACGTCAAACGGGCTGCGCTCAAGCTACTATCAATGTTTGGGTCAACACACGTCTGTGAGTCGGTGTTATCTACCCTGAAACACGTGAAATCAAAGTATCCATCTGTTCTGACACACGTGTGAAAGAATCGCTTCGAGTGACCACAACGGATACAAGACAGATTTGAGGAGGATTGTTCGAGGTAAGGAGTGTCAGAAGTCCCACTAATGTAAAGAAGCAACATGCAGAGGAAGATAAAACACACTGAGAGTGTGTGTGTGTGTGTGAGACACAATGTTCATTGTTGATAAGAACTGGCCTCTGAATACTGGGAGCAGAGGTTTCATTACATTTCTCTCAATATTATGGTGTGTGACATTTACAATAAATCTGTCTGAGCAGAGCTGTGTGTGTGTGTGTGTGTGTGTGTGTGTGTGTGTCTGTGTGAGGGTGTGTGTGTGTGTGTGTGTCTGTCTGTGTGAGGGGGTGTGTGTGTGTGTGTGTGTGTGTGAGGGTGTGTGAGGCTGTGTGTGTGTGTGTCTGTGTGAGGGTGTGTGTGTGTCTGTCTGTGTGAGGGTGTGTGAGGCTGTCTGTCTGTGTGAGGTCTGTGTGAGGGTGTGTGTGTGTGTGTGTCTGTCTGTGTAGGGTGTGTGTGTGTGTGTGTTGTCTGTGTAGGGGTGTGTGTGTGTGTGTGTGTCTGTCTGTGTGAGGGTGTGTGAGGCTGTGTGTGTGTGTGTGTCTGTCTGTGTGAGGGTGTGTGAGGCTGTGTGTGTGTGTGTGTGTGTGTGTGTCTGTCTGTGTGAGGGTGTGTGAGGCTGTGTGTGTGTGTGTGTCTGTCTGTGTGAGGGTGTGTGAGGCTGTGTGTGTGTGTGTGTGTCTGTCTGTGTGTGTGTGTCTGTCTGTGTGAGGGTGTGTGAGGCTGTGTGTGTGTGTGTCTGTCTGTGTGAGGGTGTGTGAGGCTGTGTGTGTGTGTCTGTCTGTGTGAGGGTGTGTGAGGCTGTGTGTGTGTGTGTGTGTGTGTCTGTCTGTGTGAGGGTGTGTGTGTGTGTCTGTGTGAGGGTGTGTGTGTGTGTGTGTGTGTGTGTGTGTGTCTGTCTGTGTGAGGGTGTGTGTGTGTGTGTGTGTCTGTCTGTGTGAGGGTGTGTGAGGCTGTGTGTGTGGGTGTGTGTGTGTCTGTGTGAGGGTGTGTGTGTCTTTGGAAGGGAGGGTCTTTGAGTGTGTGTGTGTGTGTGTGTAAAGTTTTAGATTTTAATGTTGTCTGTGTGAGAGAGAGGGGAGTGAGGGAGCACAGAGAAAGGCTGAGAACAAAAGAGAGAAGGGGGGGGGGGGGGTGCGCATCTGTGGACTGTGTGCATGATGTGGCTCTTTGCAGTAACATAGTAACATGTTTGGCTCTTAACCTCTGACTGGTTGGCCCCCCCTGTACTAAACTAATCAGGAATATTTTTTCTTTCTTTATGCTTATTGGACGTGTGTACTACCTGGTGCAATGCTGCAGAAACAACCTCCATTATTTACTTCTATATGTAATGTATCTGGAAGCCGATCATCACCCTCTAAACTACGCTACACCATACATCATCATGCAGGAGGTCGTTAATGTCATCAGATATTCCTTCTCTCGTCTCCAACACGTCAACCCAAATCATTTATGAAACCATGAAGCGGGATACGATGGACTGCAAAAATCGATAACTGGATTGGACATGTGGAGGAAGCCTTGATGGAGCTTCTGTGAAGAACATATACAAACAGCACAAGCGCTGGAACCAGAGGGGGCGGCCTGCTGACTGCATCCGCAATCTACTTAGAGATTCTTTTCATTCCTGGGGAAACTCTTTTATCTTTAGTACTTACCGTTACGACAACTTTCCTTTTTGAATTAAACAAACAAGTCTCAAACATTAAAAGTGTTTTAAACACAAAACGTGTATGAATGTTCTTATAGTAGTGGAGAGCCGAACCAGACGAGCAGAAGACGATTGAAACTCAATAAAAAGGACGAGAGACAGGAAGTGAATTAGATGAAGTGTCGGAGGGCTCATCTGCATGTAACCAGAGCCCCTTTCTAAGCGAGGGGGTGAACACAGCGGGACGGACTGATTGAGCTGTCTGTTGGCTCGTTAGCGCTCCACGGGGATCCGGCGGGCCGCAGGCCGACAGTGACAGGAGTCGCTGCAGCCTTTTAATAATCCTGATAAACTACCATCCTCTTCTACGCCAGTGACAGGACCGCTTTGCACTTTCAGGTCAAAATGAACTTTATCCTCAACACTTTTCTCCCGATGAGCGACTGCTGAAGGTCGGACGTGGCGGTTCAGGCGAGGCTTATTTCGCGACGGACTTCCAGGTGAGCATGGAGGCGGACTCTGGCTTTGAAGCTTGGCAGCAGGATGCTGAATATCTGCAGGAGGTTGCACCGAACACAGAGGTCTGAGCCCTGCAACTGTGTCTTCAGAAAGGTGATAATTAAACACAATCTGTGTGTTAGCGCGGTGCAGCGTGATCACAGCGTGATCACAGCTGCGGTTCTGACGACTACATTTGGATGTAAGTGTCCGTTTGTTGCTATTTTCCAACTTTGATTGTAAAAATGTTCAATCCAAACAAACACTTTGCAATTTGTGTTAGTCAAAGAATGTCTGTCTTGACTGTAAAAAGGAAACCTTTCTAACAAATGATCCATGAAGCTGCTGCGTTTCTGTGCTTCTCTTGGAGACGTTCTAGCACCTGGTGGCCACAACTTGTTTAATGCAGCTTTTATTTAACCCACACCTGGGAAATGGTTCATATTTCTATGAAATACACATTTGTCTTGAGACATGCTAGCAGCCTAGCTCTATGGATGTCGGTCGACAGCATCCGGGGCTGCAGTTCATCAAATGGCCACTTGAGGCTCCAAAAGGGGGTCGATCTCCACAGACCCTCATGTTAAAATGCAGAACTTAAGTTAACGTGTTTACAGCTGGTTTTGGTCTCTTTAGATCATTTCCTTATTCATCTCAACTGTGCGGACGGTGAATCTTGATATAATTCACCTGTTTTCATCATTTTTAGTTCCCAGAAGATGAACCCTAACAATGTTGTTATCTCCGAGTGTTAATCTAGCGCCACCATGAGGTTCACATTTGTGTGTTTAAGTGAAATTACATCCATGAACTGTGGTGCTGTAACTCAATGAAAGTACCATCACTCTACTGTATATCGTGTGTGTATATATATATACCATTACTGAGGTTTGAACGATGCATCAGTATCCAGACAGTGTAGAAATAACAAGACGTAGACCTGCACTGTACCTGCAGGACGTGGACTGTGGGGGGGGGGGACTCTGGGATCTGTAGGCAGCAAGTGAAGCAGCGTGACCCCGACAACATCAGAATATGAAGCTGCAGCCTGAGTGGGATTTAATCTTCTATTTGGTTTCTGTTCTGTGAGCCGGCAGCCGATGTCGTGGATACAAAGTCTATAAAATCCATATTGGAATAGTTCGAACCTCTGTGTTCATTTATAATGAATATGCTCTTAACGGGGGGGCCACTCGTGTAGCCAATGAAACGCTGAAGACTTAGACATACGTCATCAATGGGTTTTACTTTTAACAAATATATTCTTTTCGGGTAACGGAAGAGATTGATATAAAGGAAGGACAGACGAGACAAACGGAGTGAGGCTGTGGAGAGACGCTGACACAGAGCACATCATGAAGCTGTGTGACGGGCGCCATTCACTGATCAAGGACAGATTCATTTGTCACCAGAGTAGAAAAGAAAGCAGCGGGAGCGACGCTGCAGCCGGCACAAAGATCCAGAGCCGAGCTGGACTCATGGATTCATTCACCTTCCTGCTGTGTTGCAGGAGTTATATAGTTATACATGTTCCCACATTTATCCTTTAATCGCTCAAAGCGCGCTTTATTATTTGGAGTTTTTTTGTTTTGCAACGGTTTTATCTGAACATGTGACCAATGTATGTTTCATTTACTCAAATATTTATGTGTTTATTTGACACAATATACAATTGTGAAAGTGTGTGTAGCAGACACTACTTCCCCAAGAAGGTGAGATTACATTTAACATCTAGACCTAAATACAGATGTGTGGCTGAATTATAAGATCTTAAAGTGGGAAGTTTGCAGCTGTCGTCTCTTCATCCAAACACATGAACACAATAATATAATCTCCACGGAGCGTTGCTTCTCTCCCCGGCGGCCGCAGCGAATCGTGTGTGAGCCAGCTGATTGTGTACCGTGAGCAGACGGAGAGAAAAGAGGCTAATGGGGACACTTTTGGAAATTGGTGCAGTATTGAGCGAGAGCGCAGCAGCAATCCTCCGTCAGTGGACGTCCACTGAAGCGCTTCTGCACCGACAGCTCAGATCAGAAGTGACCACATCATGGAGCTCCAGAGGAACAATGTTCAAAGTGTCTGAATGTGCAAAGAATAAATATTGTTAAATGATATGTAAATGCACATTGTTGACTTTATTATTACCCAGCATGCATTAGGTGCAGCCTTGAAGTGAGATAATGAACAGCTTTACGACCTGCTGTTCGCTTTATGATTAGAAGTCGACATTAGATCTCACATCGAGCTACACGTGTGGACACAAACACTCCGTACGTACGTTCCTTTAAATCGCACTAATTTACTGATAAATATTTAAAGCTAATTAACATTTTTCTGGCTGCGTTGCGTTGCTCGTGGTGGGGCGGGGGTGGGGGGTGCATCACAGATGGCTCTTCTGATGCGATGGCTTCCTTTGGTCCGAGCATGTCTGGATCATTATGAAGTATCAGGGTTAAAGATGCAAATTAAAACCCAGACAGTCGCACACATTCAAAGTGGAGGAAGAGCAGAAGGCAAAATACGACCCAATTAATCTGTAATTGCATGTTTTAAGCGTTTGCTTGTATTAATAATGAAATAGGTCGATTACAATTTCCCAGAAGCGACATCTTTAAATGTGAATTTAAAACCCAACAGACAAAGAGAGTTTGAGACAATAAATATCTGCAGATTAAAACACATCATATCTCATCCAGACAGGACACATCAAAACACACTGACAGAAAACTGAAGGTCTGAATCAGTAAATAGAAAATAAAACTAATTTAACAGCAAAACAACAGAATAACTGGGAAACTGAAGCTGTTATCTTTGCTCTTTTCAAAGCCACCAGACTCCATTGACAAAACTAGTCATTTTACCTCTCAGAACACGTGAGTTACTGATCTGCCGCTGCATCAGTCTGTTCGTTAGTTTGTGTTGTTGTGGGACTTTCTTGAATCTGAACTAACTTTTTAAGTCACACAATAACACAAACAAACTAACGGACTGATGCAGCTGCAGCTCAACAACTCATGTGTTCTGAGAGTTAAAATCATGTTTTTGTCAATGGAGTCTGGTGGTTTGGAAGAGAGCGTAGATATCAGCTTCAGTTCCCCGTCAGAAAGGTAAAGTGGTGAAAATATTGTAAATATAGTGTACACTCAAAGTGAATGACTTTATTTAGGTGTGTAAAACACGTCCACAGCAGAACGTTGTTTAACTTCCTGCTTCCTGCAGGTGAGAAGAAGCTCATACAACCTCACAAAACATCCAGACTATCCCTGTAAGATGATCCAAGCCTCTAATGGACCCAAATCTATTTTCTGATCAAATTTGTTGACAGACAATTGCTTTTATATTTGTAAAAATGGGGAAAATCAGCTTTTTACCAGCACTAATAAGTGTTGTTACACCCGGTGGTCTTCCACATGCAGGTTACAGACAGCAGGGATATGAAACTAAAAGTGCGCCTCTCCTCTGAAGGGCAGCGTACAAACTCCTGCTGGTCCTCCACTGAAGTGAGTGCGACCACAGTGTGCTTCACACACACCGTGACCACACATCACCTTCCCCTCCAGTTAGCAGACAACAACTCCCAGGAATTGATTTTCTCCTCTTCATATTTCCCCCCAGCCTCCGTCTTGCGTCCTCTCGCAGTGTTTTATTTTTTACCCGTCGACCGTCTTTTTTCTCGGTGGTCCGCTGACAAGCCCCTGATTCAACAGACAGAAAATCGATCCAATCTCATCCAAGTCGGCGCTCATATCTCGACTGCCCGAGGAGGTGGAGGAACACAGGTTCGCCTGGTTCACACACACTGGAACCAAAAGTGTTTATCTCAGCATCAGCAGCCCAAGAGAGCTTCGCTGCTGGATGATTATTTTCCTTTTGTTAAATGGCCTCATGAACTGTGACAGTCAGAGAGAGGAGGTCACTGCTGTCACACGGAGACACTGGTGTGACAGCACAGCTCCCCCAAAGACCAAATCACGATGTTTACACTTCTTCCACTTGATGGACTTGATGGAGCAGAAACGTCAAAGCTGACAAGAGTTTCACTCAAAGGCCTTTTCCTCTTCCTGCCAGTCTTTTGTATATTCTAGGACTTCTGGGTGATCAAACTATAAAACATGGCTCACTATCGCTGAACAGTCAGGATTCAACACTTAACTACAATAATCTACATGATCTCTCACAGCACTGCTCTGCTCTGTACAACATGGTTATGAACACTTGCTGTATGATGATATAAGTGCAGAGTACATGTCACAGTCTCTCCACAACACCGTCGTTACCTGCCGTTAAAAATCAAGATATAAGAAATATTATACGAGCAGGGCTTTTATTGTGAAAGGTAGGAACAGAAGGAGTGGATCTGCGTAATGAAGTGTTAGTTAATGTAAAGCCTCCATGTTGTTGTAGATATAAGCACAATTCAACCCCATTCCGCACAACGTGATTGGTTGATGCCTTTATTCGCGGTGCGGAAGCTCAAAATGGACGCTGTTCCGGAAAAACATGAATTTGCGTTAAACAAAGTTAGGTGCATGAACTAATGCCCCTGGTGTGTCACGGCGTTGCATGTTCATGCAGCTGTGAGAATACAGACGTCTGCCGTGTGTCGCAGCGTCAGCAGGACAGGAGCTGCACGGACTCCCACGTTTACGTTTTTACAAAGCGACTTTGATCAACCGGCGTCACGCTTCTTCCCGGTTACACGTCTAATGAGAGCGGCGCTCTTTGAGGATCGAGGACGACTTTGATACTCGACTAATTGTCCATCAATTTCTCTGCAGTTCCCCTCAATCGGATCGTTCTTCAGATCCGTCACGCGTGCGGCGGTTAGTCGGCGCCGTGCTCGGCACCGCCGCAAGCGGGTCGCCTCACCGCGTCGCCTCACCGCGTCCGCCATCGAGCTCAGGAAGGAAACGTGCCGCGAGGTGTTCAAAGAAGACGTTACTGTTGACCTTTTCTTAGCTTATTAATATTTAATATTAATATATTATTAATATAAGACTTTTATTTTGGTGATATTTACTGTGTGATTCATCAGAACTGAAATCCTTCGTTGAATATAATCAAATGGGAAATATTCTTTGCTTCCAGACTCTCAAACTATGAGGATTAATATATTGTTGTCACAGTTTCCGTTCCTTTAAGGCTTGCTTGCCTAGTAGTGTGTCACGCCACGCCTCCTCTGCAGCTCACCTGACTCTCCCTGCTGCAAGCAATTAAGACGAGTTAGTATTTAACCTAACCTCCACTTCGCTGCCAGATTGTACTCCGCATCATGCGAGTCTTTCCAGCGCTCTTCCCTAAACAGATCTCTCGTTGCCGACCCTGCCTGCCCCTGACCCTCTGCCCGGCCCCGACTTACCCCTTGCCTGCTGGTTTGTCCTTGTGGATTATTATCATCCCGCTGTAACCTGCTCCTGACTACCAATACAAGTCATGACCGATTATCCTTGCTTTCCTGTGTGTTGCATTCGGGTCCACCATCGACTTGTTGTGACAATTATAAATTGAGTGTCTTCATGTTTTGGACTTTTTGTCGGACAAAACAAGTTGAAATAAGATCAAGAAAGACGTGAATATTAACGTTATAAACACGGTGACGCTGTTTTAACTGGGAATCCTTTAATACGCCGTCAGTGTTTGAATCATACTTCATCTTCCTCAATAGTTACTGTCTGAATAACTTGTGTTGAAGTCGTTCTGATCAGTCTCACACTCATCGTTTGGATTCTGGGTATTCGACCAAAATGTATTTTGTTCTGGGACAAATTCCTGCTTTTGAAATGTACTTGGCAATGAAGCAGATTCTAAATATTGGCTTCTTCTTAAATGATCTGCAGCAATAACTAAGTTTAGCTGCTTTGCAGACTTAATACAGCTAATATGAAATACTCAAAGTGGAACAAATACTATGAAGCACTGAATAGTTTAATGCCAAAATACATTTCTGATCTGCTTATACATGATCAAATTCTAATTGATATATTCAGAAGGTTTGAATCCCTCCAGACGTCTCCACTCTGCTTCCTGTCCCCAGAGTTCAGGTTTAATTCTCCACACATCTGGAACAAACTGCCGGACACACGTCTCTTAAATCCAGACTGAAGACTGTTTGTACTAAAGGCCGTGTCACACATCTCTGTATGACAGAAACGTACGCCGGCGCATACGAAGATTTGTCAGAGTCCAAATACGTCCAACTTTTCATCGGATCAGATCAGAAAAGTGAACATATACAAATATGCATGTCTAATCTATTGATAGCGCATCACTTACTTATACAAAATGTATCAGACGAATACCCAACGAATGCATAACGTATACAAAAAATATGGCTTATACAAAATATCGGCAACACGCTGGTGTACGTTGATATAAGGTAAGGTATAAGTAGTGTTCGTTAAGAGCAGGTGGTGTTACGCTGGTGTACGTTGATATAAGGTAAGGTATAAGTAGTATTCATTAAGAGCAGGTGGTGTTACGCTGGTGTACATTGATATAAGGTAAGGTATAAGTAGTGTTCATTAAGAGCAGGTGGTGTTACGCTGGTGTACGTTGATATAAGGTAAGGTATAAGTAGTGTTTGTTAAGAGCAGGTGGTGTTACGCTGGTGTACGTTGATATAAGGTAAGGTATAAGTAGTATTCATTAAGAGCAGGCGGTGTTACGCTGGTGTACGTTGATATAAGGTAAGGTATAAGTAGTATTCATTAAGAGCAGGTGGTGTTACGCTGGTGTACGTTGATATAAGGTAAGGTATAAGTAGTGTTCTTTAAGAGCAGGTGGTGTTACGCTGGTGCACGTTGATATAAGGTAAGGTATAAGTAGTGTTCGTTAAGAGCAGGTGGTGTTACGCTGGTGTACGTTGATATAAGGTAAGGTATAAGTAGTGTTCTTTAAGAGCAGGCGGTGTTACGCTGGTGCACGTTGATATAAGGTAAGGTATAAGTAGTGTTCTTTAAGAGCAGGTGGTGTTACGCTGGTGCACGTTGATATAAGGTAAGGTATAAGTAGTGTTCTTTAAGAGCAGGTGGTGTTACGCTGGTGTACGTTGATATAAGGTAAGGTATAAGTAGTGTTCTTTAAGAGCAGGCGGTGTTACGCTGGTGCACGTTGATATAAGGTAAGGTATAAGTAGTGTTCTTTAAGAGCAGGTGGTGTTACGCTGGTGCACGTTGATATAAGGTAAGGTATAAGTAGTGTTCATTAAGAGCAGGTGGTGTTACGCTGGTGCACGTTGATATAAGGTAAGGTATAAGTAGTGTTTGTTAAGAGCAGGTGGTGTTACGCTGGTGTACGTTGATATAAGGTATAAGTAGTGTTTGTTAAGAGCAGGTGGTGTTACGCTGGTGTACGTTGATATAAGGTAAGGTATAAGTAGTGTTTGTTAAGCAGGCGGTGTTACGCTGGTGTACGTTGTTGAACGCTGATGTTTTGAGCATGTTCAAAATTACCGGATGTACCCGACGTGTGCTTCATAAGATATGCAGACGTTACGTTACGTTAGACATACGTGAATACGGAATACAGTACGTGAATATTTACGTGACTACGTTAGTGGTGCGTTAGATGTCGGCTACGTCGGCTGAATCAGCCAATGTATTGATAACGAGTGGATACCCTATTCCTACCCGATGTTAAGATGATGCCTGGCGACGGAGTAACTTATTAACGTATTTCTACAGTACAGCTAGCGTTCAGCATGTTCGCCGTTCTCCAGCATGACGTGAACCAGATGGCACTTTTCCAGCTGCGTTGTCCAGACGCTCTGATACGTTTTAAATAAGTAAGTGATACTCTATCAATGTTTGACATACGTATAATAATTCGTTATGTATTCGTTATGTATACGTTATGTATACGTCAGCTACAACACCGCTGTGGAAAAGTTGGACGTATTTGGACTCTGACACATTTTGAGCTGCTTTTCATAAACGCCGGCATGTTTGTGCCGTACGGAGCTGTGTGACAGGGCCGTGAGTCTGGCGTGTTCGGCGTGTCGTCTGCGTCCTTCAAACGATCACAACTTACCCTTAATTTATATCAACGTATTGCCGATATTTCGTATGCGCCAGCATACATTTCTGACATACGGATATGTGTGACGGGGCCTTTACACAGCACTGTGACTGTTGTTCTTGTGTTTTTATTCCCGTTTTAAATTGTATTAAATGTCGTTTTCTAATGTGTTTCTTGCTTGTGATGTTTGATGCGAAGCCTTTGAATTGCCCTGTTGTTGCTGTATAAATAAACGTGCCGACACGTCTCCACACGGGCTCCGGATGATACAAGTTACTCGTCGGTCAGACAGTAGCTCAACCTGAAACGCAGAAGCCATTATGACTCTGGCTGAAGTGCTGGCAGCCATCACTCTCGTGGCCTGAGAACTCTACAGTTTGCATTTCTGCAGGGTAAATCTAACAGACATGAAATATAGCTGGTGTCCATTAAACAGTCCCAGTTTATTCACACGGGCATGAATGAATGTTTTATAAAGGAAGCGATGATGAAAACATGCTTCACACTTCTGTGAACTCAATACTTCTGCTCTTCCGTGACAAGGATGCAGCGGGTTACGTTAATGAAAGCGGAGCTCTGTGGGAGGCTGCGGACAGAGGCGAAGACATCCAGAGAACGCTAATTAATGGAGCCGTCGCCACACGTGCCGCTAGAGCTTCCTCGCTAAAGTCCCCAGAAAACGTGTGAAGAATCCGCAGCGTGATAACAGAGCATTTGTATGTTTAAAGCTACTTCTGTACGTATCTACTATCTTACTGCAGAGACAACAGGCGTCCTTCCAAAGGGCAGCTTTACAAGGTGGAGAGAAACACAGCTGACCAAGTGACTCAGCAGCACCTCAGGTGAAATGCCAGCACGACTCCATGAAGGGGAGAACATTAAAGACTTATTCATTTAGTTCCCCATGAAGTACAGGGGGGGGTATGTCCAAAATCTTCCACCACACACATACGTCACAACACAGTTATAGTTCTTCTAAAAACATCTAAAAAAAACACTTTCTATAATCCTAGAACTCATTTTAGTTATTTTGTTTACTCTATTATATCTATATTTTGTTTCATATTATTATTCTCAGGACTTTATGTTTTGAATTATAATCTTTTGGATTCCATTTATTTGAAAGTATTTTATTTACTCATCTTTTAGGCTTTTGGCCTCTTTGCATATTCTGTTATTATCTATTGTCACAGGTTACAATAACTTGCAGCGTCTCTAGCCGAGGATAATTTAAACCCGTCAGATAAATGAAGTGTTTAATAAATAAACACAGAAACAATATTTCCATCGCATTACAATCATTGTACACATGTTGTGAAAGTGTCAGTTTGTGTATAAGTGAAGTTTATAAGCACGTCTTTATGAATATGTGTGGGTGGTGATGGTCTAGTGATACCTTCCAATCCAGAAGGTTGTGTGTTCAACACCAGGCTGCCACCAGTGTACCCCTGAGCAAGGTGCTTAACCCTGAGTTGCTCCAGGGAGACTGTTCCTGTACTTAGTTCACTGTAAGTCGCTCTGGATAAGAGCGTCTGCTGAATGACCTGTAATAATGTAATATATATGTATTTATTCGTACCTGTTTCAGTATTTCACATTTTCAGATTTGTTAGTTACAGACGTGATCTGACCACAGACACACGGCGGAGAATGAACGCAGGGGAAAGTCTAGGAACGGATATTTGTTTTTGCATTTAAGAAACAAAAGATGTTTTTTGTGAGTGTCACTTCCCTCTTCGTCCCCGCAGCCCTGATGGAAACACGGCAGGACACGTGTGGCTCAGAGACAAACTCATTAACGTAACAAAAGCAGCCATGAAATGTCACCGCGGACCTGCTGCTCCATCCATTCTGTTATCTTGTCACATCTTTGGATTGTTTAGCATAAGAGACTCACTCTTCAGTTTGTACTTACTTAACGTTTTAATGGAAGCAGAACTACGGAAAAACAATACGATGAAAGAATCCAAATGGCTTATTATGAAAAACTGCAAAGTGAGACAACCTCGTAGAACTAACCTGGATTCATTTAAAATAATAAAGTCATGTTTGTGAGGAGGTTCAGATGCTGATTCAATATTTAACGGAATGTTTAATGGGAATTATGATCTGTTTAAGTTCCCAACACGAGCGCTCAGCAGCTTATAATACATCATTTAACCTCTTAAGAGGCCGGCGAATTTACCCGAAGATACCTACAAACGACATACCCAAATTGAAAGCTGCTCTTCAACCTTTCCACAGGAATGTTACAGGAATGTAACTAAGTACATTTACGACTCGACTACAATACTTAAAATTGTACTTAAGTGATTTTAATTGTATGCTTCTTTACAGGGCTGGTTCTGGCTTCCAACGATTCTGAAATCAAGATAAAGATAAAACGATTTTCGTCCTAATACTTTCTACGTTTACTCCACTGCATCTCAGAAATACATATTTAACATATTTAACAACTTTAGCTACTTGCTTTGTGAATATTTAAAATACGATGTATATAATTGTATAAATGTTTTAAACATTAGCTCGACCTCAACCAGCTTTAACATCAACGTGCTGTTTACATGCTTCTATACTAAACGGCTAACGTTTCTATCAAAGCTCATATTTAAATAAAGGACAATCATTTCTTTCCTATTGATTTAAATTGTGTGTTTTTAGGCAAGAAAACAATTTAAATAAAATGATTTAATTGGTTTGGAGCCTTGATTCACCTGAGAGCGCTGACATCCTGTGGCTACATGAACGTCATCATTAATTCACTAAGTTTGATTCCATTTTGCTTTATTCGATACTTTTACGACCTTTTTTTTTTGCCGCCTTCTTGATGCCAAACGGATAAAGACGCACCTCGCCAGTGAGGAGATGAAATGTTTAATATGGAGTAAAACAGCATTCAGAGTTCCCCGAGACTCCATCAGCTCTGATTGTTACTACACAATGCTTCCCCTCGTGCTGCTCCTCCCGTATCAGGACTCATCTCCTCTTACAGCTGACTCAACATGCAGCAGCGTCCCCTCCCCCTCCAGCGGTGTCGTCATCCCCCCTATTCTCCCGGAGGAGCTGAGCCGAGCTGGAGAAGGAGAAGCAGAGATATACTGACGGAGCTCTTTGTGGAAACTCGAGCCGGCACGAGGAACGTTTAGATTTCTGTATCAGCTTCATTGACTGAACGGGAACCAGGTAACAAATCATGTCGGCAGTAACAAAAAGTACAATTTCCCCCTTAATACAACTCAAATGTTGACGGTGCCGTGTACTATCCTGGCCTCTGTGTTACAGAGTTCAAAGTGTAGCACATAACAAACTAAGTTAAACCAGCTACATAAATCAGCTGGTACATTAGATGTAGATAGTTATAAAGAATATAAGTAAAATACTGCCTGAGGTATGTTCATCAGGACTCTTATTTATCATAGAAAAGATAAGCTTCATACAAAAGATGTTTTTATTAGCTCCACCTGTCGAACACGAGTTCTCTGAGGCTGGAAAGACGATAAAGATTCACGGAAGAAACGAGAAACTGGAGTTTAGTGCTGCAGGATACAGACAACGCAATGTGCACATGTGCAATACTCAAGTATGTGTTTTATCTGCCCGACTAACCTCCAGGTGAAGCCTGACAGATGGGAGACGGGATATATATATATATATATTGCAGGAAGAAAATATATCGCAATACCAGTTTTATCTCCAAACTAGAGATGCTCGGTCAAAACTTAAAGATGAAGAAGTTTCTAATGAGAAACATTTACTTCATGTTTGGAAAGACCTTTCCCCAGGAATGTTACAGGAATGTAACTAAGTACATTTACTCGATTACAATACTTAAAATTGTACTTAAGTGATTTTAATTGTATGCTTCTTTACAGGGCTGGTTCTGGCTTCCAACAATTCTGAAATCAAGATAAAGATAAAACTTTCTACGTTTACTCCACTGCATCTCAGAAATACATATTTAACATATTTAACAACTTTAGCTACTTGCTTTATGAATATTTAAAATACGATGCTGTGATTTAACTATCCAAAATTGTATAAATGTTTTAAACATTAGCTCGACCTCAACCAGCTTTAACATCAACGTGCTGTTTACATGCTTCTATACTAAACGGCTAACGTTTCTATCAAAGCTCATATTTAAATAAAGGACAATCATTTCTTTCCTATTGATTTAAATTGTGTGTTTTTAGGCAAGAAAACAATTTAAATAAAATGATTTATGTGAGGAAAATACAAGAGGAAACTAATCATGTGATGAAGTACGGTTATTGTAAACCATTTATGAATTTACGGAACAATGATTGTACTGTGAGATACACTGTTATTACATCTCCCGTCAGATGTGTGACCGTCCAGCTGCAGGTTGTTCTACAACACAGGCGACGTTTTGACCTGCAGTTAGTTTTATAAATGTATTTTATTTATCCTGTGCTTTCACTACAAGAATAGACTTTTCTGTGTGCACCCTGTGTGGAAAAAGCTACCTGATACTTTATACCCCCCCCCCCCCCCCCCACGAATGAAGGATTTCGATTTCTCTGTTTCAGAGTCACTGAGTGCTTTGGATGATCTCAGCTGAACTTTACGGCCCATGAAGCCAGTTTCTCCGTCATCAGCGTCAGTACTCGACTCACATCTCCTGAAGACTTTCTCTTCAAATACCACCGACACTCAGACGGACAAAGCACTTCCATTAAACCCACGATTTTCAGAGTCAGAGATTCCAATCACGCGTCAGGCGACAGAGATGTGAGTACAGGGAGTATTTGCACCTCCTGGTATTTAAAGAAGATGTGAATGTAAAACATTCACTAAAAGCTGCAGAGCCAGAGTGCAAATGGAAGTGTCCCTGGCCTTTACAGGCATCCGCTGAGATGCTCATTTTCTGTGGCTCTGCCGCCACCGCTGAACCCTGCACGTCTGAAAAGCTGAGCCCGCAGCCACGTTTAATATCCCCGAAGCCAAACTTAATATCATTAAGGGCAATCAGCCCGACAGCGGCTGCTTGTGAAACTCATCACATCGTTCTAATGAGACAATAGAACGCAGAACTTTCAAGGGATCTCATGTCAAATGAGGTTACAAATGAAAGTTAACCAGGAAGAACACGGCGTGCTTATAATCCAACACAGGGCTGCAACTGATGATCAGCTTATTATTAATGCTTTAATATCTTAAATGCTAAAAATAAAATGCAGGTTGTGTCATCTTCCAATTACGTTTCTGTTACTTCAAGTTTAAGTGCACACACACACACGAAATGATTTACATAACTAAATAGTTAAATAATGAAATTATTCATTAGTTTCCGCCCGACACATTTCATTTTCTTGTTTGAGCAACTGCCAGGTTTACACCAAAGGAGTGGCATTTCCACCGCCCAGTGGTTTACTGTTATTGCTGCGTTTCATGGAGGCTGCGTCCTGAGGGGCTGTGGCGGGCCAGGTGTATACCACCGATTGTCTCGCCCTCTGACAGAACTACACGGCGCCCAGATGGCGCAGCTGATCTGTATGCAGCGCTGCTCCAAGGACGGTCAGTGGCAGCTTCTCTCAGGACGCATGTCGGACAGTAAACTGTGGCCCGAGCTGCAGGACGGTGACGCCTCCACCGTGACTTACAGTCCGTCCTTGAAATATGATACGATGACGGCTTTGAAGCTCAATTCACTGGGATCTATTATTTATTATGCATCATGCAGTGAAAAGTAAAATAAAAATGTTTATATCTTACCTGCAATCTGCTTTACTTTATTGAAATCATACGTCTACCTGTCAAAGTCATGAAGTCATGTTTTGAAGAATCCACTGGATCCCGCTTCTCTGATGTGATTATCTTTGTTTTATATTATAATAAAAATTAAATAACTTTGAATTTGCATTGAATAGCTCAACTTTAGGCATTTCTCACTATTTTCTGACATTTTAAGGCCCAAAATATGAATGAATGAATTGTGACATTAATCGTTACTTTCAGACTAAGGTATTATTATGATATTGTTTAGTACGTTAGCTTGATTAGCCTGGTCTAATGGACGAGTCTAGTTGCCATCAGATGTGTGGCAGTCGACAATTTATTAAAAGATATATTTAGAAGATAATCTTCTTGAGATGCACGTTCTCACTCTGAAGGAAACACAACATGAAAGTTAAACATTTAAACACGTAGAAAATGAAAATAATACAGAAATGAAATGACAACAACTTTACAGCTCGACCACACAAGACCTCACAAGAACTGACACTTGTAACACTCGCTGCTTCAAATCTAAGCTTTCTTTCCGGAGATTAAAAACTGCTTTTAAGTTCATATTTTATTGGTAAAGAAAGTAAATTTAAGAGAGTCGAGCCGTCCACAGGTTATTGTGGATTAAAAATGGCGATAAGGTTTTCAAACTCTCATAAGTCCAGTATCATGTGGGCTGTACATTTTATAGAATAGGACATATAAACATGGACAAATTTCATTGCTAAAATAAGCGTGAAATGTTTAATGCATTCCTGAAATGTGAAACTGTACAGAAGTGCACTTGCACACATGAAATAATGCTGATGATGTGCGAACATGACATTAAGCCCTTCAACCATCATCGCATGTCCTCTCAACCTCTGGAACATAAAGCGTGAGTCAGCTCAGCGTCCCGGGACAGATGGCAGAGATGTGCTCTCCTAACCACCAGCTGGTGGTAACATAACGTAACATAAACAACTACTACTGAGGAACTTAACTGTAACAATACAGCTTATGGTTTGGTATGGCTGCTCTTAAAGGTATAATATGTAATTAAAATGCATTAAAATGTCTAAAAACATTCTCTCTGTGTTGTATATGTAGTGAGACAGAGACATGTGTAATGTTCCTGAAGGTAACGTTTCCTCTCTCTCCTGTCATGGTGTTATCAGTCCTGTGTTGTATATGTAGTGAGACAGAGACATGTGTAATGTCCCTGAAGGTAACGTTTCCTCTCTCTCCTGTCATGGTGTCATCAGTCCTGTGTTGTATATGTAGTGAGACAGACATGTGTAATGTCCCTGAAGGTAACGTTTCCTCTCTCTCTCCTGTCATGGTGTCATCAGTCCTGTGTTGTATATGTAGTGAGACAGAGACATGTGTAATGTCCCTGAAGGTAACGTTTCCTCTCTCCTGTCATGGTGTCATCAGTCCTGTGTTGTATATGTAGTGAGACAGAGACATGTGTAATGTTCCTGAAGGTAACGTTTCCTCTCTCTCCTGTCATGGTGTCATCAGTCCTGTGTTGTATATGTAGTGAGACAGAGACATGTGTAATGTCCCTGAAGGTAACGTTTCCTCTCTCTCCTGTCATGGTGTCATCAGTCCTGTGTTGTATATGTAGTGAGACAGAGACATGTGTAATGTTCCTGAAGGTAACGTTTCCTCTCTCTCCTGTCATGGTGTCATCAGTCCTGTGTTGTATATGTAGTGAGACAGAGACATGTGTAATGTTCCTGAAGGTAACGTTTCCTCTCTCTCCTGTCATGGTGTCATCAGTCCTGTGTTGTATATGTAGTGAGACAGAGACATGTGTAATGTTCCTGAAGGTAACGTTTCCTCTCTCCTGTCATGGTGTCATCAGTCCTGTGTTGTATATGTAGTGAGACAGAGACATGTGTAATGTTCCTGAAGGTAACGTTTCCTCTCTCCTGTCATGGTGTCATCAGTCCTGTGGTGTATATGTAGTGAGACAGAGACATGTGTAATGTTCCTGAAGGTAACGTTTCCTCTCTCTCCTGTCATGGTGTCATCAGTCCTGTGTTGTATATGTAGTGAGACAGAGACATGTGTAATGTCCCTGAAGGTAACGTTTCCTCTCTCACCTGTCATGATGTCATCAGTCCTGTGTTGTATATGTAGTGAGACAGACATGTGTAATGTTCCTGAAGGTAACGTTTCCTCTCTCACCTGTCATGGTGTCATCAGTCCTGTGTTGTATATGTAGTGAGACAGAGACATGTGTAATGTCCCTGAAGGTAACGTTTCCTCTCTCTCCTGTCATGGTGTCATCAGTCCTGTGTTGTACATGTAGTGAGACAGAGACATGTGTAATGTTCCTGAAGGTAACGTTTCCTCTCTCCTGTCATGGTGTCATCAGTCCTATGTTGTATATGTAGTGAGACAGAGACATGTGTAATGTTCCTGAAGGTAACGTTTCCTCTCTCTCCTGTCATGGTGTCAATCAGTCCTGTGTTGTATATGTAGTGAGACAGAGACATGTGTAATGTCCCTGAAGGTAACGTTTCCTCTCTCTCCTGTCATGGTGTCATCAGTCCTGTGTTGTATATGTAGTGAGACAGAGACATGTGTAATGTTCCTCAAGGTCTACATTCTTTCTTTCTTGAATGAGTTGTAGTTATAGGTCTTGGAACATAAAGGTTACAGGCAATTCAACATAACTGCAGTTGGTAGTCGCTGTAAAAAGAAAAAGGAAAACTGGGCAATGCATCTTCATGGGAACTACAATGTTAAAATATAATGTGCAAAAGGTAGGTTCAAATGTAAAAATACTTCCTTTACATACAACCAGTGGCCTCGTGCCTGCTGCCAAACTCGTATCTACAAAAAAACATCTGTGATGGGTCAGACACTTTTCTTATTAACTGCAGACCAGAGTTTGATTCTGGCAAATAGAGATAATCTACCAGGTCTCAATTAGGAAGGAGGCACTTTGTGATGCAGGATATAAAGGGCAGCTGTATTCCTGTAGAAAAATGTTGAATCCGCTGCCAGAAAAGTCTGCAATGTCTGGGGGATCGCTGGCCAGAGATTCAGACCAGCAAACCATATGTTTGTGTTACCAGCAGGAGTGACTAACTGAAACCAAACGCCCACATAAATCACTGACACACACACACACACACTACAAATATAAAGCACAGCAGCTGACGGGGGCAGACTGACGGTGCAAGTCTGAACTCAAACATCCAGGTTTGTTTTGGGGGAAACTGAAGTTTAAACTCGTGAAGGATTCATGCACCTGTTCAATTGTTGTTAGTGTGACTAACGCTGTGTGTTGCTGGAATCAATATTTCCAACAGGAATAGATGGCGTCTGATGGATAGCCGATGACGCACGATGCTCACTTTACCTACATCACTGGAAAAATGTCTTTTGTTGTTCAGAATGAAGTTAAAAAAGCTCAGGCATTGTATCCTCTCAGACGTTGTGCTGCAGGGCAGCTGCAGGCACGATTGTTTACGCTGTTTAAGCAAATTGATAAAAAGGCTGCACCTGCCAAGGCCAATGCCAAAGAAATACTTTTCACAGCTGTAGTTCGGTTCATTTGGGCAGAGGGTGAAAAATGACATTGTTGTGTTTTAGTTCTGGTCTGTTCACAAAGACCAAGAGAAGTAAACAATATCTTATATATAGACTGAAATGTAACTCATTGATTCATCTTCAATCATCATCGGGACCCGCGGGGGGAAATCAAAACAGAACACGTGTTTGTGACGCAGTAAACTGACTATCGACGCGTCTCGGGGACGAACACTTCAATGCTACAATGTGAAGAACAAGTCTGTGCTGAAATCTGCAGGAGGAGAGCTGATGTTGATGCACTGTGATGCATTCAAGCTCTATTTCAGTAAAAAAAAGAGTATAAGGCTAAATTCTAACATTATCATGATGTGTTCAAGGTAGGCTTGTGAAATGTAGATTTTGGTTAGAAACAGCTGTTTGAAAGAGATGTTTCACAGCAATATAAAATGGATATTAGAGGGAATTATAATGTGTTTAACTTCCTAACAAAGTATGCAAGGGAGTGCATGTTGAAGTACATGGGATCTATTGTTTTGTTTTTTACCGTCGTATTGAATTGGGTGTCGAGAATTGTGGAATTTCACAGGTATTGGTTGACGACAGGTATTATGAAATCCCTTATTATTTATGTTAATTGAACCAAAGAGGTCAAGTGCATCTTATTTTGACAAACAGTCCCGTCAACAAATGCTCTGCTACTTTGAAGAAATGTGCTCTTTCATGGTAATCCTGCCATTAAATAACAAAAATGAAAGAGAAACATAAGTATTCCACTTATATGTCACTGCCAGTGCTATTGGCGGGGAGCCGGGGGTCTCCTGCTGCTGACAAAGAGGCAGGGGTCTGTTCACGGCTGCCACACAGCCTGGAGAGCTTATGAAAGCTCACAGTTTTATACAGTGCTGTTCAAACAGGGGACAAGGAACTCCCAGAGGGTCTTTGTACAGTCCCAGTCAGCAAAGTGACATATAGTTTAATGTCAATATGAGTTACCTCGGTGCAGTAACCGTGCACCTTAGCATCTCAAACATGCCGCTGAACTGACCCATGTGTTCAGGGTTAGTTTTACATCGTGTTTTTAAACAGTTCTACTCCTGTGTGGAGCTGAAATATTGAATTATTAACATAAAAAAGGTTAAACATTTAGTCTTTTTCCACCAACATTAGCAGGATAATGCAGGTTTTGCACGGGCTGCCACCTGAAGCAGAGTTACTAAACAGGGAAAATGTTTCTTTTGTATGTTCGTTAATTATTCAGTCTCTCATTCAAACTCTCAAACCAAAGACCAACAAAGACGGTTTTGACGAGTTTGAATAAAGTGGGTTTCATGATGATCAGCGAGGTAAAATGACTCTGAGGAGAGCACATTATATAATAATTGTCCTAATCCCTGTTGGTTATATTAATGATATATATTCAGTTCAATGTGCATTGGAAAATGGGGGTTGTTTTGTGCAGTGAAAGGAGCTTCTGTCTTATAGACGCTTTAAGTTTCACCCAACCTTTTCATCTTCTTCCTCTTCCTCTACATCACTGCCTTAATAACCACATCTCTACTTTCCCTTCTGGGGTCCAAAGAGTCTCTTGTTACATTTAACTTCTCTTTAACTACAAACTGACACACTTAACAGTTTGCTTGCGATGTTGGTGGTTCAGAAAACTGCGCTCATTATCATTCACTCTGGATACCAACTAGCATGAGCTCAAATGTTAATGGAAATAAAGATGTAGTCTCCTCTACATTTTTACAATGGGAGGCACACAGCTGTTCCCCTGACACCTCTCGTCCGGAGAGAATGAACCGTAAAAGGCTGCAGGCGTGGAGCTACAAGCAAATAAGAGTCCAGCGGCTCTGTCTTCAAACACACAGGCTTCAAAAGCAATCTGGTTGTCCCTTCTTCAGCCTGGGGAGAATGAAGAGGAGTGGAGGCCACAGTAATGGCTGCAAAGGTTAAATCCTCAGTCAGACATTGGAAGCCTCGATATGAGATTCCCTTCAAACACTTAGTTTGAACCAGCAGCTACGAGGACTGTAAAGGTTTGTGCATTAGTACCAACGGAAACACCTCAAACGTCATCCAGATGTGCATCATCGGGCATGAGGAAAAAGCAAGTTTGTATTTTTAATTTCATGGCATAATAGATGCTTTTCAGTTTTAAAGCCTCTTGTGACCCGTTGCCTTTTGGGAAAATGGTTTGTTGTAATGAAACTAGTTTACAAAAGTTGGCTTTTGTCAACATTTGGCGGAGTTTTCAAAGATATTGTGAAAATATTAACCAACATTTTATCTTTGGTTGTTTGATGCAGATATGAGGCTCTGTTTGCTCATCATGCGTTTTCTATTACGTATGCAATTGTTCCACACAGCTTTCTGTAAAGGTTATGATTTGGGCTGGTTTTAAGTGTTTTGGGGCTGAAAACTGTTGATGTGATCTGCAACACTGAGTGCATTTTGAAATCAAATACCAATTACGGACGTTTTTAATGGAGACAACGGTTCCTCTTCTGTCAGAAGCTCCGGTTCAGCTATTTTGTTTGTCTTTAACTTTTTAATTGTCATTTCTAAGGACCCCCCGTGGCACTCAGCTCTGCCTCACACAGGAAGCAGGGCGGACAAATGCAGCTCTCGCCTGTCCTGTGACTCCTGAGAGACGCTTGAATACATGGCGGACCAGTATTGGGCGAAGTATTGATTATGTTGGTACAGTAGTGGCTGCAGCCACCAGTCAATAGGGCAAACTGTTCGCACCTGAAGCCTTGCAAAAAGGTGAAATAAAAAACTGCTGTTTGTATGAAATGTAAATACTGTCGCTGATAGGGCTGCAGAGAAGAAGGGGATGATGGGAAAGCAGGTGAGGTGCAGCAGTGGGGGTGTTTACCTGGAAGGCCCGCCACAGCTGATCAGCCAGGGCGCTGATTCGAGAGAGGATGTGACGGATGAGAAAGGACCTGGACATGTTGCTGCTCCCCAGCGTCATCAGGTACTCCATCAGCTTCTCTGCAGCCTGGAGCTGAGTGTAGGAAAAACAAGATTTCATTCTTCAAACCTTTCTTTTTACTAACATTTAGAACTTCAATAACATCAAAATGAATTCATTGTAAAGGGCGAGTTCACACCAAAAGGCGAGGACGATGCATTGTTTACATTTTCCAGCTGCTCCGGTTCACAAACGGCAAAAAACAAGTCACGTAGTGGAAATGTTGTCGGATTATTGGCCACGTGTGATGTGCTTTCCTACGCTGTGACAAAAGTGTATGAATGAAGCAAAATTGCTAAATCTTATTTATGAATAATATTTGGCTAGTTAGCTAGCTAGGTGGCTAATTCCACCACCAGGCTCTCAAGCTACTCTGGGAGTGGGAAGTGAGGCGGATGTGCTGGTAAACTGTAGAATCCACATATGCTACTACTTCACCAGAAATGTTTTTTTCAAATCACGAGCACATACTAAAAACATGTCTGGTACGCTTCCTGTGATTGTTTGGTCTGCAGCAGAGTGTCGAGTCACAACAACCCAAACATACAGAACCAACGGCTCAAAGCTCCAGAGCGACTTACAGTGAACTATCTACAGGGACAGAGGAACTCAGGGTTAAGTACCTTGCTCACGACCTTCTCGTTTGAGAGGCGTACCACCAGACCACATCACCACCCAATAAAGGATAAACATATTCTTTAGTCTTCACAATCGTCAAAATCGTCAAAACTGTGACAACAGTTTCAATGTCTGAGACGATCCATTCTATCATTTCTATATTGTAAACAAATTCCATGTGAAAGAACAAAACCATCGTGTTTCAACACGTTCTGACTTCCTGTCTGTGGCTCTCAGCTCCAAGCAAATATAGCTTTAATTTTTATTTATGTAGTCATTAAAAAAGTTATTTAAAACAGCTGCTCACTGTAGTTTAACAAAAACAAACAGGAGGAAACATGCATTTGTTGGGACTACTTTCAGCGTGCGTGTGCGTGTGTGTGTGTGCAGCAGTGAGGCTCAGTGATGTCACTACTTACACTTGTTGTTGTTTTTTTGTGCTTTTCAGGAGATTTGTTGCCAATAAGACTTCAGAGTACAGACACACAGTTAGCGCTGCTACAGGGTTTTTGTATGCTAGGCATGCTCACATTCAACAGCCTAATTTATATTCACTCAGTTTGTCATATTTTCAACACATCCTAAGTGTCCTCTGTTGCTGTGCCAGTCGGCAGCTCCACGGCAGCAGCTGGGGGGGGAATAGTTTGGCTCAAGGGCGATGGGACCATTGTGGCTTTTCAAATTTGGTTTGGGAAATTCAACTGGTTACCTTGTAGAACTCTGACGTGCAGCGCTGAACCCGCCTGATGCTCACAGCTGATCAGGTGGGCCTGTGTGCTGTGAGCTCCTGAAGGAGGAACAAAAAGAAAGCCTGAAATTGAACTTGCTTTGCATCGCCTCTGCTGCCGACGACCCCCCAGTGATGAAGCTGTCTGCATGATTATCCTATCAAGAGGTTCTTTTATTATTTAAAACAATAGGGAGGAGATTGTTATTCAGTTTCTCAGGCTGCAGATTAAAGAGGCCTCACTTTTCCTTCTGATGTATATAGACTTTAGAAAATATCTTTCTCTCTCGTCTCGTCTCACAGCACACACTGTGTGAGAGACGTCACCGCAACCGGCTTTCAGGGGGGTCGAGCGCACTTTGGCTCGATCCATCATGAGCACAACTAAAACCAGTAAAGCCAAAAGTGTCAACGCAAAAGCTCTACATGGGCTGAAAGTCTCTTGAAACTCTGACTGAAAAGCACTAATGTCTGTCAGTACATAGATACAGTATATATATATATATATATATATATATATATATATATATATATATATATATATACTGTATCTATAACATATAAAGCATGCTGTAGGAGAAACTGAAAACGATCCTCTCTTCACTGACATCAAGAACATCTTGCAAAAAAGAGAAAACTGCCAAAGCTGTGTGTGAACATCACTTTCATCACAGTGAAAGATAGCATTGTGTGATTGAAAAGAGATAAAAGAGGAACATTCTGTTTGGGGTTAAAACACAGAGCTGGGTAATGAAAGTTCTTCCAGTACACAAAAGGAAGACGCGAGGCTATATGAGGCCAGACAGACACTAAACTGCACTCCTCTCTGAAAGGTTATTACATGAAATATGCCTGAAGTCGAACACAGTACGAGAGTGACATTTGAATGACGCCACTTGGGATTCAGGGTCTGCAATTTCATCGTCTGGTCTCTTCATCTGGTCCAATCTCCTTCCTCCTAGACCGTAACAACTCCTCCAGGTGTGTCTGAGAAACTGAGCCAGAACAAAAAAAATAACCACTCTCCTCGTGGACGTGAGCGGCTGTCGAGGCAGAACCCGCTGCTGGGGAAATTGCAGCTGCTCGCGCTCCTCGAGATGGAACACACTTGGACTGCGAGCACTTTGCCGACACTTTCATTTTTTGACTATATAGCTGGGTTTTTAGAAAAGAGGCGAGACGGGTGATGGTGGGTTCCCTGCAGAACCAAAAAGTCTCAAAGAGAAACTCTCTGACAGGTGGTTTCCCATCATGCATTAGTTTGTTTCTCTGTAAGTGAAGATGCAACAACATTTTAGAATCGTAGGTTTCACTAAAAACCAATGATCAGCGTTTTCTTTGTTGTTCGGTGGAAACCAGAGACACGCAGCACCATTTTCACCCAAACACTAAAATCCTCTCTGCTATTGAACCCGGGTTGTGATTGGTAGGTAATTCATGTTCAGCACTTACAAGCACCTGGTGGATCAACTGGTGGATCACCTGGTGGATCAACTGGTGGATCACCTGAATGATCACCTGGTGGATCAACTGGTGGATCACCTGGTGGATCAAATGGAGGATCACCTGGTGGATCACCTGGATGATCACTTGGAGAATCACCTGGTGGATCACCTGGATGATCACTTGGAGAATCACCTGGTGGATCAAATGGATGATCACCTGGTGGATCACCTGGATGATCACTTGGAGAATCACCTGGTGGATCAACTGGATGATCATTTGGAGAATCACCTGGTGGATCACCTGGTGGATCACCTGGAGGATCACCTGGAGGATCACCTGGATGATCACCTGGAGGATCACCTGGATGATCACCTGGAGGATCACCTGGTGGATCACCTGGAGGATTACCTGGTGGATCACCTGGAGGATCACCTGGTGGATCACCTGGAGGATCACCTGGTGGATCACCTGGAGGATCACCTGGATGATCACCTGGAGGATCACCTGGATGATCACCTGGAGGATCACCTGGTGGATCACCTGGAGGATTACCTGGTTAGTTATTTTGATCATAAAGCCTTTGATTAAAAGCCTTTGTAGATACACTGTGGTCTGTAAGTTGTAATGCTCATGTGTGAATGATAAACTAATACTATTGTTGAAATTGCACCTTTTTTTCTTAGGAAATTTCAGGTTGTTCATAATATTTTCTAAAAAGATTAAGTTTAAACATTTTCAGAATGTACTTTTGTGTGTTGTGCTTATTTACAGGTTACTATGATCTTACTGGTCCGACCCACTTGAGATCAAATTGTGCTGCATGTGGCCCCTGAACTAAAATGAGTTTGACACCCCTGATCTGGAGGGTCACCTGGAGGATCACCTGGACCACCTCCTGTTTAAAGATGCATTACAGCCGACCTACAAAGACGTATCTTCAAATCAAACCTCCTGCAGAACCGAATGTCCTGTGCCTGTGATGCATGTTCACAGACCATCATGCACTGACTGGCTTTCCTCTTTCCTTTACAAGGAAAACAATGACATGTCACATAAAAGAGAGTTACAGGGTGATTGTATGGACACACTCGCCTCTGATCAGGACACACACACACACACAAATCCACTTCTGACTGACAGCTGCAGAACAAACACACGAAGAGAGTCCATTCAAAGAAGATATGTGGCTTAAAATGATCTCACAATAAACATAAATCCCGGTGGGGTGTGCACTGTGGATTCATTTATCACGGTTTAAGTCCTTTTATATCACAACGGCTGATTTTCTTTTGGCCGCTTGTGTGCTGCAGAAATAAACAACACTGACATATGATCAAGTTTTACGATGATATCATGAACAGGTTATACAATCGCCAGCAAGAAACATTAATGTGGAGCGACTTTAATCTTTCTGATAAATTTATTTTTCATTGGATTAAAGTTTTAGCTTTGTTGACTCCGAGTGTCAACATATAAAACATACAACGTGTTGCACGCTGGCAGGTTAACTTATTAGCGGTTGATCCTAATGGATTTGTTTTGATCGGATGTACGAGACGTCTTATCATCTGGTTTGGACAAGACAAACATTTAATAGTGTTTCTTAGTTACAGCCATAAATAAACACTTTTACAAACCTGGTGGAGTTATTTAAAATATTAACTAATTATTAATTGAGTAGAAATGTGACATAATCCCAATGTGCTGAGTCATTATATTAATGCAAAAATACAAATACACTGGAAATCTCCTGAGTGTCACATGAAGACAATCTTATCCAACATTACATTAGAATATTGTGGAGTCGTGACCCACTGAACGTTTCCCTCTCCTGAACCTCCTTAAAGGTGCAAAGTGTAAATCTGAGCCACCTGCTCACTCCTGTGTTCACTGCTCTCTTATAATCCTCAGAGGAGCTTAGATGTCTGCGTTTACTGTGGCGCTGTACGGTCCGTGTGACGCTACGTTTTCATAGTTTGTATGTTGGAACATACAGGGAACGAATCCGACGAGTTCCAGTGCCGGGAGTCACAGCACCGGGAGTCCCAGCGCCGGGAGTCACAGCGCCGGGAGTCACAGCGCCGGGAGTCATAGCGCCGGGAGTCACAGCGCCGGGAGTCCCAGCACCGGGAGTCACAGCGCCGGGAGTCACAGCGCCGGGAGTCATAGCGCCGGGAGTCCTAACAGCGGGAGTCACAGCGCCGGGAGTCACAGCACCGGGAGTCACAGCACCTGGAGTCACAGCACCGGGAGTCACAGCACCGGGAGTCACAGCACCGGGAGTCACAGCAGGCTGATGGAGAGCTGGGTCTAACTTGAGTAACGGCAGCAACACGAAGTTGGACGGCTAACGGAGGATCTGTCCGTCTCTCTCACTCTCCTCCCGGAGGAGCAGCTTCCTGGCAGCGGCGAAGTCCTTTTCTCGTTTCTGCCACTTTGGATTTAATCAAAACAAACTATCTAATGGTGCAGGGGTCATGGATGTAATGTGGACCAGCCCCGAGTCTGCACGAGTCAGGCAGCTGTGCTTCTCCCTCTGTACCGAGGCAGGCCGGAGACATTACGGGTCAGAACTGCCAGTTAGGCTGCTAACTTCAGGAGATATCTCTGCAACACAACATCAACACTGTCACCTCTTCACACTCTGTCCATAATGCTCATCCTGTCTTAAGTTTAGTTCTGGCAGATCTCACATACTGAACCTTTAATCTTGTCCGGAGTCTTTCCAGTATTATAATGACCCCTGCCCTTCTTCTCTGACCTCCCTCCCCCATATCTGGATCGTCTAGAACAATTAGTTTGACTGGCAGAGCGATGGCGTGTTCACCCAACGTCAGAAATATAAAAGAGTTGATTAACGCGTATCCTCAAAGTCGTTGGCACTGTCCTTTTTGAGGAGATTTCTTTAAAAAGAAATGAAGAGAAGGTTATCTAGTGCACATAGTAAATGCTTAGTGTGTTGAACATGAAGCTCTGGAGGTCAAAGCCAGAGCAAAGTGTGTCACATCAACCCTAACCCTAAGATGCATGAACACTATATACAGACAGTACACAGTGTACTCGTTTCTCACATTGTAAACTCGGGATGTTATGAGAATAAGTACCAAGTCCAGACTAACGGTGTCCTGACGACGCGTTAAAATTCAACGATTCTCGATACCGTGGTAAAAAAATAAACAAAAACAATAAATCTACTTTAACTTGCAAACGCAATGTTTTTTGTTAGGAAGTTAAACAGATCAAAATTCCATAATTTCTATTTTATATTGCTGTGAAAACTGTATTTATTCAAGTTTCTATGAAAAACTACATTGAACAAATAATGATAACGTTATAATTTACCGTGGCCCAATACCGATTCTTTACTGAATAGATCTTGAATGCACCACAATGCTACTCAATGGAACCTCGTTCTAACAGCTAACAGCTAACAGCTAACGTTAACTCTTCCTGCTGATTTCAACATAGATTTGTTGTTCACAATGAAGCGTTATCAGGAAAACAATATGGTGCGTCACCTGGAAACGCCAATAGTGAGTGAACTGCGTCCCAAACACGTCAACAGGACACTATTAGTCTCGAGCCCTGACGGTACTGCCGGCACTACGGTACATGCGTTACTGTAGAAAACTGTTGGCATCGACTTGGTACCGAAGTATCGGTTCTCATGACATCCCTAGTGTACATACTTTGGTTCAAAAGAGTTTCAAAGATCTAAAACAACATCAGGTGTCAGTGGCAGCTCATCAGAGAATCAATGTGCTTCTTTCCAAAGCTGCCATTTTGGACTGCAGTTAACCCACCGCACAAAGGGGCGTCCATGATAGAAAAGGCAGGGAAACCAATTTCTCCAGGCACTGTCGTGTCAATAGAACGAAATGTGATGCAGCCACAAGGTGATGCATTTTGAGCAACAAGCACAGCTGAGATCAGTGACCCGTATCCCCCACAGCTGAGTGATCACATTTTAAAAAGCCATTTCTCTGCCTGTAGATGCCCACATTAGACTCAGAGGAACAAGTTCAGCGAGGCCTTGTCAAAAGACATTCTGGGAAAAAATAAAATAAACTCACCAAGAAGGAGAAGATGAGGCCGGCTGAAGGCAAGTAAGCACTTCAGAAACATGAATTACACATGCACTGAGTGTCTCCGATTGGTGGTATCAAAGAGAGGATTTCTACTTTAAGCAGTTACAGTGAAGTCTCTCTCCAAACACAGAGGTCACTTTATAGAAAGCTGCTGCGATGAAAAGGACGGAGAGATGATTAAAGATCCACATCAGAAGGGAAGCTTCCAGCTGTTAACGCCATTTAAACTTTAGCACCAAGTCACATACAGAGCTGCAAACATTAGTTTATTCATCGGATGTTCCATTGACAGAAAAGGATCGACAGCTTTTCTGATAACTGATTAATTGTTGAGGAAATATTTCAAGCAGAAATGCCAAATATTGTTTGGTTCCAGCTTCTTTTTCTTGTCTTACTTCAAAGTAAACTGAATATATTTTGTGGGTCGGACATTTGAAGACCTTGAGCGTTGGTTATTGTGATGGTCATTTTAAGATTAATCGGGAAGATACAGCAGATTAACTTAATGTCACTTTCATACGACATGAAAAGTATTTGGAAATCAGAAACCAGCAACTGTTATGGCTCTATGGTCACTTCAGTACATAAACACGCCAGTTAAAATGGATTCACACCTGATGCATCAGGGGTCACCTGCACGACCGCGGATCCTTTGATTTACTTTACAATATAAATGTGTATCATTACCGACGAGGAGACTTCTGCTGGGCTTTGTTCTTTCATTCACTGTGAAAGGCTTTCTACTTGAACTTCCTTAACGTTGTCTTTACGATTAACAATCTCATGGGAGGTGTAAAGAGAACTGCATACAGCGTTTCTATGATGCCATGAAGCCAAAATGGCTCGACTTTTAAGTATAAAACTAACCAGATCTTCCTGCGATCTTCCATGGGCCCTGGATCAGGCGCACTAGCGTTTCCCTTAAGCCCCGCCTCCCAGTCTCGGCTCAGTCACAAGAACTTTCAGGACCTGATGATTTAAATAAGGGCTTCAAGCGTTCATACTGGGAAGTGGATCTCCAGACGTGTCTTCCTTAATCTAAGTCAATGGGAAAAGGTCTTTATTGGGCCCCATGGCGTCACGTGACTGGTTGGCCACTCTACGAACGTTGCCTTCAAAGCCCGGCGCTCTTCCTGGGAGTTTGAGCTTCGCCCCAGTCTACAGATTAGCCTGATTCGCTGGATGGGAATCCGTGGCCTGATTTGACCTTAGATAAAAACGATTCCAATAAGTTGCACAGAGTGAGTTTATGATTTTAAATCTAATACGTCTATTGGATGGTGTTCGGTATAAGAAGAGCTGATGCATCAGAATCAGTATTAGCAAAGTAAAGAACACAGAACCGAATCTAGAAACGTGTCACTGACCAGGAAATAAACATTTAAGTGGAATCAGCATCCAACAGTAGCAGTGTTTTATGTCTTGTGTTTTGGTATTTTATGGTGCCCAGTTTTTAGATGGTGCTGTATAATTATTATCTTTTTTTTAATGGGGTTTGCATGCTTTACCGCTCATTCCCCGACATGTGAAAGTAAAGCCAATTTTCTACCTCAGTAGACAAAAGAATGTGTTCTTTTGTATTCCGGTCTGAATAAAAAGTTCCTTAAAACTTTTATATCCACAAAATTAGCAAATATTTCAGCAAGTCACAGAATCCCCGAGGCAACATGAGGGTGGGCTTTATGAGAAAAAGTGTTATTCTGCACTGAATGTAGCTTAAACAATTCAAATGTTTTATTCATCACATCTGAATCTGATTCCTACACGTTCCCTTTAAAATGATAACGCACTGATTCCTCATAATAAGTGCTGTTCATGCATAATAATCACATACTGAGTCCACTAATGACATTCCTGCTCTTTTACACTGAAGGACAACGTGCCTGTGTGGGGGCATTTAAATTCCTGGTGCTGTGTTATTATTACATTTACATTCTTTTACAGCCTCCTCCTCACTATCATGTTTCATTCACAATTGCTTCACATCACAAACTCAATGTCTTCACTATTTGTCACGACAAACACAGAGAGAGGTTTGCTGTTAAGAAGAAATTGCCTGCAGCCATCTTAGTTGGGTAAACTGTCCTCTGAGTAAAATCCAGATGGGATAACTTCATCCTCGTCAACTCAGGCTCTCTTTCATCTCCAAATACCCAGCTGCTGAGCCCTATCATGCCGGGAACACGTGTGAGGCAGTGAGTGACTTTTACGAGCCGCTGTGAAGGCAGATTTTACCCTTTATGGACTCAGTGAGCTTTGAATGAAGGTTAAGCCTCACGATACAGGATGCTTCACTCCTTCTTTATTGTGTTGGAAATATTCTCAATGCCATCTCAAGAGTAATACAAGCTTAAGTTGAGACATTACAAAGGTAGAAAGCGTGCTGTTGAACGTGGTGTGCGACAGCAAAGTGATGAAAAGCTGCCGCTTCTTTAAAAATATAATATACACGACCCAGAATAGATATTTAGAGACACGCTACTACACACTACTACAGCCCCGTGCACGCTACTACACACTACTACAGCCCCGTGCACGCTACTACACACTACTACAGCCCCGTGCACGCTACTACACACTACTACAGCACTGTGCACACTACTACAGCCCCGTGCACGCTACTACACACTACTACAGCCCCGTGCACGCTACTACACACTACTACAGCCCCGTGCACACTACTACAGCACCGTGCACGCTACTACAGCACCGTGCACACTACTACACACCACTACAGCCCTGTGCACACTACTACACACCACTACAGCCCTGCGCACGCTTCTACACACTACTACAGCCCCGTGCACGCTACTACACACTACTACAGCCCCGTGCACGCTACTACACACTACTACAGCCCCGTGCACACTACTACACACTACTACAGCCCCGTGCACGCTACTACACACTACTACAGCCCCGTGCACGCTACTACACACTACTACAGCCCCGCGCACGCTACTACACACTACTACAGCCCCGCGCACGCTACTACACACTACTACAGCCCCGCGCACGCTACTACACACTACTACAGCCCCGCGCACGCTACTACACACTACTACAGCCCCGCGCACGCTACTACACACTACTACAGCCCCGTGCACGCTACTACACACTACTACAGCCCCGTGCACGCTACTACAGCCCCGTGCACGCTACTACAGCCCCGTGCACGCTACTACAGCCCTGTGCACACTACTACACACTACTACAGCCCCGTGCACGCTACTACAGCCCCGTGCACACTACTACACACTACTACAGCCCCGTGCACGCTACTACAGCCCTGTGCACACTACTACACACTACTACAGCCCCACGCACGCTACTACACACTACTACAGCCCCGTGCACGCTACTACACACTACTACAGCCCCGTGCACGCTACTACAGCCCCGTGCACGCTACTACAGCCCTGTGCACACTACTACACACTACTACAGCCCCGTGCACGCTACTACAGCCCCGTGCACACTACTACACACTACTACAGCCCCGTGCACGCTACTACAGCCCTGTGCACACTACTACACACTACTACAGCCCCGTGCACACTACTACACACTACTACAGCCCCGTGCACACTAGTACAACACCGTGCACACTACTACACACTACTACAGCCCTGTGCACACTACTACAGCACAATGCACACTACTACACACTACTACAGCACCGTGCACACTACTACACACTACTACAGCCCTGTGCACACTACTACAGCACAATGCACACTACTACAGCCCCGTGCACACTACTACAGCCCCGTGCACGCTACTACACACTACTACAGCCCTGTGCACGCTACTACACACTACTACAGCCCTGTGCACACTACTACAGCACAATGCACACTACTACAGCCCCGTGCACACTACTACAGCCCCGTGCACACTACTACAGCCCCGTGCACGCTACTACAGCACAATGAACACTACTACAGCCCCGTGCACGCTACTACAGCACCGTACACACTACTACACACCACTACAGCCCTGTGCACACTACTACAGCCCCGTGCACACTACTACACACTACTACAGCCCCGTGCACACTACTACACACTACTACAGCCCCGTGCACACTACTACAGCACCGTGCACACTACTACAGCACCGTGCACACTACTACAGCACCGTGCACACTACTACACACTACTATAGCCCCGTGCACACTACTACACACTACTACAGCCCCGTGCACACTACTACAGCACCGTGCCACACTACAACCCTACAGCCCCTGTGCACACTAACTACAGCCCCGTGCACACTACTACAGCCCCGTGCACACTACTACACACTACTACAGCCCCGTGCACACTACTACACACTACTACAGCCCCGTGCACACTACTACAGCACCGTGCACACTACTACAGCACCGTACACACTACTACACACCACTACAGCCCTGTGCACACTACTACAGCCCCGTGCACACTACTACACACTACTACAGCCCCGTGCACACTACTACACACTACTACAGCCCCGTGCACACTACTACAGCACCGTGCACACTACTACAGCACCGTGCACACTACTACAGCACCGTGCACACTACTACACACTACTATAGCCCCGTGCACACTACTACAGCCCCGTGCACACTACTACACTCTACTACACCCCCGTGCACACTACTACAGCACCGTGCACACTACTACAGCCCCGTGCACACTACTACAGCCCCGTGCACACTACTACACACTACTACAGCCCCACACACACACACACACACACACACACACACACACTACTACAGACTTGCTGTCCAACCTTCTCTAGTTCCAGCTTCCAGATTTTCTTTGTTTAACATCATTAAAAACTGAATATCTTTAGGTTTTGAATTGCTGGTTGGACTAAACAAGCTATTTAAAAAGTCAACTTTCAAAGATCATGTTTATGCAGAAACTATATTTGGCCCATTTTACTGATCAAACTCTATTTCTATTGGACACATGATCAATTCTAGCTGCAGCAGCTGAATACAGTCAGCTGACTCAACACTTTCTTTACACAAACACCAATAATCCCAGTGTGCCTTGTTAAAATACATTATAAATCTACTCCTACTGTCATGTACAGTAATGACCTTAAGCCCTATTTGCAAAGGACTAATATGACCCGAGGGAAGTCTCGTGGTGAGAAGAAATAAATGCGACCAAGATGCTGATTCAACCCGAAGAAGCTGTGACGAACGCTTCTGTCAGAAAACAAAACTAATTGAAGCTTCAAATGTAATCAGAATCACTTTATTCTACACGTCTCATTTAAAATGTCTCTAAAACAAAGTGCACTAAACAGATCCTGTACAAAACATTCCACACGGCGCTCCTCAGACAGTTCTCATTTGTGTTCCAATACTAGTAACACTTGTGGGGAAATGTGTCATGTGTAGTTTGCATTTTGTCAAATAGATTATCAAGAAACATCAAGTAGCGGTTTCTTTATACATATATATATATATATATATATATATATATATATATATATATATATATAAAATGTATGACTTTATAACGGTGTTGTACTGGACCATAGATGTTCTGAGTCCTCCCTACATCCATCCCTGATGTGCATTTGTTCAGAGGGTTAATCTGCTGCATCTTTAATCTGCAGAGTCAAACTTGATAAAGACACAAAGTCCCTGATGATATTAATCCCATTGTGAATCAAAGGCAGCTTCTGCAAACAGAATCTGAAGTGCATTATCATTTTCTGTTTACATTCAAGTCAGGTGTATTTGAATATTTCATTTGTGTTCCTGCACCTGCAGCCTGCTCGGGAGGATCACACTGACTGCACCTGTGCACCTTGTTTACTAGCTCATTCTTCTGTCTATTATATTTCATACCAGGTATTTTCACCTGCTGTGGCAGAAAAGTGAACATTTTGTTTTGATACTCGCTTTCTAATTGTCACGCGGCAGAGTGTGTGACAGAAACACTTGGTACAGGGGAGTCTGATACGTTTGATATGAAAGGATAAATCATTGCACTTGTATTGGTTTGGCTTGTTTATAGCGAATAGTTGAATTTGTATTCTATTGTTTCTGTATGTTGCACTTCAAACTGGCTGTTTGAAGACAGAGTTCACTGATACGACTGTGTTTGAAGATATTGTTCTTACAAGATTCTTGCTGTTCGGAGTTGTATCTCCAGGATTGTTTGCACTTTTTGTCTCTTTGGACAAAAGCGTCAGATAAATGTAAAGTAATGTAATGTAATGAACTGTAATGTAATGTAATGTGATGTAATGTAATGAACTGTAATGTAATGAACTGCAATGTAATGTAATGTGATGTAATGTAATGTAATGTAATGTGATGTAATGAACCGTAATGTAATGAACTGTAATGTAATGTAATGAACTGTAATGTAATGAACTGCAATGTAATGTAATGTGATGTAATAAACTGTAATGTAATGAACTGTAATGTAATGAACTGCAATGTAATGTAATGTAATGTAATGAACTGTAATGTAATGTGATGTAATGAACTGTAATGTAATGTGATGAACTGTAATGTAATGAACTGTAATGTAATGTAATGAACTGTAATGTAATGTAATGTAATGAACTGTAATGTAATGTAATGAACTGTAATGTAATGAACTGTAATGTAATGTAATGTGATGTAATGAACTGTAATGTAATGTGATGTAATGAACTGTAATGTAATGAACTGTAATGTAATGTAATGAACTGTAATGTAATGAACTGTAATGTAATGAACTGCAATGTAATGTAATGTAATGTGATGTAATGAACTGTAATGTAATGAACTGTAATGTAATGAACTGCAATGTAATGTAATGTAATGTGATGTAATGTAATGAACTGTAATGTAATGTGATGTAATGAACTGTAATGTAATGAACTGTAATGTAATGTGATGAACTGTAATGTAATGAACTGTAATGTAATGTAATGAACTGTAATGTAATGTAATGTAATGAACTGTAATGTAATGAACTGTAATGTGATGTAATGAACTGTAATGTAATGTGATGTAATGAACTGTAATGTAATGAACTGTAATGTAATGTAATGAACTGTAATGTAATGAACTGTAATGTAATGAACTGTAATGTAATAATCATGGCTTTTGTATTAAAAAGATATATAAACAATAAATAAGTGCAATAAAACAACTTCTGTTGTTACAATGTTAAGAGCAACTTCTAAAGTCGGTGTCCGGAGTTATTAATGTGTAGGACAATGTTGAAGTAACTGGATTTTAAAGTAATTTAAAATAAGTAATTGTAATGTAATGTGATGTAATGAACCGTAATGTAATGAACTGCAATGTAATGTAATGTGATGTAATGTAATGAACTGTAA